>NW_008660970.1:25360-34715 GCF_000695815.1 Acanthisitta chloris | reverse complement strand
AGCTTAACAGTGTTAGGAAAGGATCACTATGGACAATTTATTGATGCACTGACTCGTGAGCTACCACATCACATCTAAGGGAACCAATCTCCCAAGCTCCAGTCCACACAGAACCCTCATGCTGCCCAAAAGGAATGGAAGCTACTTAAATTATATGTAGCATTGCTGATGAAATAAAATTGATTCACCAAATGATTTCAAGATCAATGGGCTCTGCCTCATAGTCCTTAAAAGCACAAGCAGTTTCCAGAATATGTGTTCTATTCCCACTGCTTTTTACATTGCTCAGTAATTAAAACATACAGTCAGAATAATTTCCCATTTAAAAGCACTATTCCAGTAGACTAATATAAAATTTAAGCTTTCAATATTTACAATTTCATTTAAAATAGAATCTCAGTGACTACTCATTACCATTACCACAAACACAAGTGTATTGGAATGCAAAAGCAGAGATTTCTGTGTTAGCTCACTATCTGCAGCAGCAGCTGACAACACTTGATCCATTTGGTCTACTCTGAAAAATAGAGCTAAAATGCTTAACTTAGTTCTAGGCAGCACTGAACCCACAGAACAGATATAAAACCTATAAGGAAAAGCACAGGAAGATAAGAGCTGCTAAATGGAAGACTGAGGGAATCTGCAGTTTCATGACACAGCTGAATACCTGGCATTCCTTTCCCTTGCTCCAAAATGGGAAGCCTATCCTAAAGGTTCCACAAACCTCCTCATTCAAAGCAAGAAGGAAATTCTACAAAGCCCAGCATCAATATCTGCCAAATATATGCTTTTTCCTTCATAAACGATTTTTTCAGTTGCATAAGCATGTGGTGCCCTCACCAGTGACACAGACTCTTTCATTGCCTCTGCTATTCAGAGCCTTTATAAGCAGGACCAAAATTTGAATTATCTAGTTGTGTTTGCCCCTGTGTGGGAGGCAGAGAGATGTGTAAGAATTGACTCAGCCTCACGGTGCTGCATTTTGAACGATTTGGACCGGGATGGGCAGACATCAGGCCCACAGACAGCAGGGGAAGCTGTAAAGGTGATATTGTGTGCTCACCTACACAACAGGAGCAACGAGGCTGAACAAATACAAATTAATTGCTACCCTGGAGGCAACACAAGAGTTTGTGGAATGGATGATGAAACAGGAAACCAGTACCATCCCAGCTATCAAAGTATGTGGAGTCAGGCTTCCATGTAATTAGCAACTTCCAAGAAGCAAAGTAACACACACAAATGCATTCACCAAGGAGGAGATTGTTATTCAGGTTTTCACCCAGAAAAGAGCACAGTTAAATGCACCAATTATAAATTCCTATGAATAAATGGAGTTCCTGATGTAACAACCACCAGTGAACAGACCTTGCAATACGATTTCCAGACCTTATTTGCAAGGTCTATGAGAGAAAAGGAAAACAAGTGTTTTGCAATTTTGAATGCTCTGAACAAAAGAGATGGTGAATCAAAGCAGTGAAACACATGGAGAGAAAGTTTCAAAACAATAAAGGAAAACTAGTAATGACAACATTTCAAAAAGATTTAGCACAACTATTTACAAAACACGTGTAAGAATGTTCAAAGAACTGAAACAAGAATGTTATGTTACACAAACAACATTTAGCAAACAACAAATACTATTTAACCAGCACACTGCAGGTACAGAAATACACAAATACAAGATCCATACTAGCAGGAGGAGCACAGTAATCCTACACACACATTTGAGGACTACTTGGCCAATATTCTAAGAGGCTCAATTAATTGTTTTTCATTAGTGCTGAGATTGCCTGCATTTACTTTAAAGTGTTGGCTAGAAAAGAAATCATGCAAGGGATGCAGAGAAACCAAACAGGTGGAGCACCAGACACACTCTGTCCCTCCATACCTAAAGATATATCCACTGTTCTTGCCAAGCCTTGAATTTTTAAACTCCCCTTCAATGTTTCTCATTTTTACTACCAACAACCTGTTTTCCTTTTCAGTGCTCACAGAAAAAAAAAAGGTTCTAGAACTCCATCTACTGATTACCAATTGAATGCTGATCATGTTGAGATGAAGTAATGTATCTTTCTCCCAAAAGAAAGACCAAGAAAAAAAATCTTGACTGTGAAGATTTTTCTGGCTTAAAAACTGCTTTTTCATTGGCCTTTAATAAAATCATTTCAAGTGAGACCAAGAGTTCATTTGTGAGTGAAATTCATCATAATGACCTTCAATAGCCAAAATTTGAAATGCACTTTCAATTGCTCGTCTAGTTTCTTCTTTTTTAAAGGATAAAAATAACAGACTGAATAAATCATTAACTTTCTCTGAGACTGCAGCTATTCAGAGTTTAAACTTGCCTTGCTAAAGTAGTAAATAACTTGGATCAAATGCTATAAATCACTTACAAACATCACTGTACAGCTGCAGCTGATACAGTTAATCCAGAAAGTGTCATATTAATATATGTCGCCATGAAGACAAGGAAGTAAGAGGCAAAGCCAGGAAAAGACACAGCAAAACAAGAAATCTATCATGTTTAGAAGATTTTCAGAACTCCATGAAATATTCCAGCAAGGTTCATAGTATGCAGCATAAAAATGCTAAAAAGCAATTTGTGTCTCTCCTGCAAGTCCCAGAGCAGAGGACACACACTCATAACCCATTCCAAACTCAAGCCAACGTGCTTGTTCAGATTCAAGAAAAACATGATCAAGATAGAATCAAAACCTGAGAGAATTTCCTCAGCCTCTTACCCAGGAGCTTTGCAATGATGTACACTGCCTGTCCCCACAGGAACAGCTTTCCATCCCGGCCATTGTTACTAGGAAACCGTTTCTGGCTGCCAGGGCTCCTCTTCTCCAGCTCAACAAAGGCAGCTGGCACGTAGTAATACTTGGGCACCACAGGACACCCTAGGGAGTTTTAAAACAAGTACAGTAAGTAATCATTTCCCTCATTATTTCACTGGAGTCTCCTAATAAAGCTCAAGTGGATCCAAAACAGGAAAAAAATTACACCCTAGTTACTATTTGATTGAACAGAGATTTATGTCATTCATTGTTATCAGTCAAATCTGCAATCAGTGGAGGAAACTCAGAGCAGTATTAAACCACTTCATATTTCACCAAATATTCCCACAGAATTTCTTCCCAGAACACCCATGTTGTCTGTGCAGCACCTTCTTGTGCAAAATAAAACCAAAAACATTCACCTACAGCACAATGGAGATCAGGTATCAAACCATAACCAGGAGCAGTGACCGGTGAGTCACAGGGAAACACTTGGGGTGTTTTGCCCCACAGTTTATCAGATAACTTTTTAAAACTAAAATCTTGGTCCAAAGTAGTCAAACATTTAATTATTTAAAGTATGCAAAAGCAAATTAAAACCAGCACTTGAATTCTGCAACATCATGAAACACAATAGCCCAAGTTCTTCACTGGAAGACAACATATCTTGTATCTAGAACTGTGTCACTGGAGATCAATAACCTTTTTCTCAACACTGTTTAAGTGGACATGTATCAGGAATTTAGAAACACAATGACAAATGCCTGACCTAATTCTATGAAAGAGAAAAGCAAATGAATAGGCTTCCTGCAAAATTAAATTTCACCTTGATATTGCTTTAATTATGAATTTATTAGGGTGAGGAACAGGTGATCAACAGAATAAAGCTGCAGTGTCTGAATATTTGCTTAGACAAAAAATCTCTACTTCTTGCTGACAAGAAATAGAGAAAAAAATGGAAAAGCAAGAATTATTAAAGAGAGAATATTCAAATGAGTGAGGTATCCAAACACAGCCAGAAATTTTAAGATGTGACATTTGCGATGACATTCAACAAAAGGAACCATGAGATGAATTTAGCCTCCATGAATCTTCAGATACTCATTAATAACCAAAAAAAAAAGCAATGACTAGCAAGGGCAGGAAATTAGCTACACAATGAAAATTTGGTAAGGAAATGTTTGCATTTCTCCCAGAAACTAGTTCACTTCACCAAGCTTAAAGAACAAGTCAAACTAAAATATTCTGCATCTACTTGTGTAACTAGCACAGGTGAGTAAAGATGCTGAGTTTTAAAACTGGACTCTCACTACATTGAAGCCTGTTCTGTTCTCAGGCCATTTTGTTTCCTCCCACTCAAACTTAGGGTCTTTTTCTTTTTTTTTTTTCCACCTGAGTTTTGGCTGGATGTGCCTGTAGGCCATTGATAGCCCTGTCTGCAGTGCTACAAAAATTCCAGAGTGCACAACTTAAGTAAGAGAACATTTCTATTAGAAGGACTGTGCTGCCACTTTCCCTGCTCTAAGCTAGAAACAATTTCATAAGCATATAGCAAATTATTTTTTAAAATCTCTTGAAATTAAGTGACAATGAATGATGAGAGCAATTCTCAGCTGTAACCAGGTGGAACACTGAAGCAATCTCACTGCTGGCAGTTAGGAGTTGCCTGGAAAGTCAAAGTGAACTTTGCATACAATGAAGCAAAGGAAGCAAAGGAAGGGGAGGAGGAGTGACTGAGCACAGCATCAATCAGCAGCATTTTTCCAGACAGCATTACTTTTCTTACCACACTTTATGATGCAATCTATCTACATAAGACATTATTTTAGCGTTAGTATTTTGCCACCAGGAAACATATTATTACTTCTCCTTTGCTCTGACCACGATACCCATTAATAGCAAAGTCAGTATTTATTAGTTTCAGCTCACTAAGAAGCTACAAGTGTTTCAGAAGGATGATTTCCAGATAATACCTTCAGGTGTGTGTTGAAGCAAAGGGTCCAGAAGATCCTGATATTCCTTTACTTGTGCATCATTTCCTTTAAAAACTCCTAAAGATAATCAAACAATAATTGATTTAAAGGAAGAAACAGATTTTCCATGAGCCTAATGTTTGTAAAATAAATAAATCCAGTGTTTGCTTTTCAAAACTGAGTAATTTTACAAACCAATTAATGCCTACACAGTAAGTAGTCCATGAAAAATAAAAGACTGACTGGAGATCTTCACTTACTGCTATAACTAAACCTCACAGGGATCATGAATCAGCCACTCTGTTATCAGCTGATACTGAAATCAATGTCAAATCAGCTCAGCAAACTGATCTAGGTGTGAGTTGCCTAGAAATCCCAATATATAAATACAGAAAGACACTGAAGTAGCAAAATGAACCCTTCCAAAGGTATTTTTGATGGAATGTTTACATTCTTTTGTATACATGAAGAGTAAAATGTTTGTTTCACCCTTCTGCTAACTTCAGTTAAACATGACTATGTTTCTTCTTCCCAACACTGCACGTGGGCAGCATCAAATGTCAGTGCCTTTCTCCTCAGTTTTGGGCCTCGCTCTTTGAAAAACATCAAGCATTGCTGTAGAAATATCAATTGTGAAACATTATTGTATCTTCAAACACAGTATTTCAATCTGTGGGTGGCCACAGAGGAGTGGAGGCAGACAGCACATTTCTATGCCTCTGTCTTTATTTGAAAACTATTCAATGTTCTAAAGGGGGAGGAGAGACAGAATGAAAGAAGATGGTCAGACTTTAATCCATTTGCAAATCTTTTTGACAGCTGTAACCCTACTCATTTGCTTATCAGACTTCTGCTCTATGCCAGGTTTAGCTTCCAGCCTGAAATCAGCCCATGAGCAGCTATGGTGTTTGTCTCACCCTCCAGACAAGGTCTAGGTAGTGCTGTCTTTGTTGGTGGTGTTATGTTTTGTGTTGGTTTTTTAATCCAATCAGACTGACTACCTGAAAACTCATGGCCAGGAGAGAACTGGTCCTTTTCTGGTTTACTTTCTTCTCTTCTGAATTCTGTTTCAATTATCACACAGTATTCAGTTTGAAAAGATCTGCTGCAACATTCAGTGTGTCAATGTGTTCCCTCTTCCTTTTCTCTCATGTGCTGCTGAGAAGTTCTGATATACTGTGAAAGCTTTTTTGGGCTTAAAAGGCAATGCAGGACAATGCCATAGATTTAAGCAGTTAAAAAACCCTCACTGAGTTATATTCTAAAAGCAGTTCCCATTAAGAATGCTGAAACATAGGGGGGTTGAAGTGCTTGGGGGTTTTCAAGCCAGGATGCAGAAACCTCAATGAACTATTGTCACTGCAGTATGGCTTATTCTGGCAGGACAGGAGAAGAGTTTTATAACTTTCCTCTTAGAACTCATCTCTCTAATGCCTTGAAAACCCAGGAATATAAAGCAATACTTACCATCAATTATCATGAAAATAAAAAACAGAGGGAATTCACACTCAATGCCATCAAAAAGCTGAAAAGAAGAAAATTCATCAGACCTTTCATCATTTTCATTTAAGGAAATATATCTGAATAGTCCTGTTGAGTAATTTTCTAAGCAAGAAAAGGCAAACATGAATGCAAAAATATTTTAATGCATCAGCTTTTCATTAGGTTACCACTTTTTAATTCTATGGGCACTTCAACTGTGCCTTTACATCTGCTGTGGCTCATTCTCCAGCAGGATATTTAAATAATCTGTTTTATTTTTCACAGAGAAACTATGGGGGAAAAATAAATTTTCATTTAGATAACCTTTACTGATAAATACTGTGATCAAAAGCAAAATTGTTTTCTATACACTCAGACTGTAGTCAGCTGTGAAATTAAATGAAATGATAAATAATTTCCTTATTTGTTATGTGAAATCAACTGTACCCTAAATGTAAATGAGAGCACATTCATTACAAAACAAACCAATGACTCACTTGCTGACTTAGCAATCTCTGAAAACTGCACATGCAAATTGCAAACTGCATCTCCTTGGCTGGAAGCAATTAGGGATCACTGTGCAATTCAAATTCCAGCTCCTGGAGGGGTGTCTGGTTTGGCTGTTTTTTTCTGGGGTTTGGGGAGGATTTTGGGTTGGTTGGTTGGAGGGATTTTTGAAAACAAACCAATGACTCACTTGCTGACTTAGCAATCTCTGAAAACTGCACATGCAAATTGCAAACTGCATCTCCTTGGCTGGAAGCAATTAGGGATCACTGTGCAATTCAAATTCCAGCTCCTGGAGGGGTGTCTGGTTTGGCTGTTTTTTTCTGGGGTTTGGGGAGGATTTTGGGTTGGTTGGTTGGAGGGATTTTTGATTTAAGCACCTGGGGTTTGGGGAGGATTTTGGGTTGGCTGGTTGGAGGGATTTTTGATTTGTTTTAAGCACTGTGTAAACACCTGAGAAACCAAAATCTGTCCATAAGGAGAGGTCATGGGTCAAGGATTCCTTTCCCATCCCTGGGTCAGGTATTCTCTTACCTTGATTTCAGCTGGTTTGTAGTAGCGCCGTGTCCTGTCCTCCAAGGCTGTTCTGTACCCATCTCTCAGGAACCTTTTAAACCCATATTTTCCTTTCAGTTTTCTAATAACTTTATCTAATGTTTGAGTGAACAAAACCTCATCATCCAAAGCAAACGCAGGATAACTAAGACAGGGCAAAAGAGCTGCATCAGTATTCTGCAGGAGGAGAGGGAGAAATAGGACATCACAAATTTAATTAGATCTCTGACAATTACTTGATGCACAAACAAAGCTTGTTTGACTTACTAAGTGAAATAGACATTTGGAACATTAGCTTATCTTTATTAAAATCAGAGGATTAATACAGTAAAATAGTGTGCAAAATCAGACTTTTAAAGACGTATCAGGATAAACTACGAGCCAAATAACCAGAGAAATGATTTAAGAGAGACCTCATTTGACTCAGACTCTGACCTGGTTTATGGCTGATAATGTGCAGGTGTAAGTGAAAACTTTGTGCTTTGCTTTAGGTGGTTTTTTTTTTAAAGTATATGCTCCAGGTTATTCCTGGAGGAAACACAAACATTTGGGTATCATAAGCTCAAAAAGAATCACAAATATTTTATAAAGGTGCAACCCTGAGAAGTGGCTGTGATTAAATCAGCATTTCTGAACAGCTTTTTCAGGAATATTCTCCAGGTGCTGCAACAAACAAGCCCTATCTGATTTACAATGGAAAGGATAAGGGAGCAATTCCAGGAAAAAATACTAACAACCTCCTCAAGAACCATATGCATCTATTATAACTTCAGTACATGAGAGAAATTACTACCTAGTGCATCACCACTCCAGGTAACCCCACAGGAACTCAAAGCAGTATTCTTTGCTGCTGAGATGTTCAAGATACTCAGCTGTTTAAAATATCCTATTTTTACCAATATGACCCACATGAATGGATAATAGGAAAAAAAAAAAAGACACACAGATTCTTTCCATGGGATAAGTTGGTTATGAAATCAGCTTCTGTTGGAATATTTCAAGTCTCCAACAAATAACAAACACAAGAGTTCTGAAAGACCATTTGACTGCAACAAAAGTAGCTGACAGAGCTGTTTATTTTAATTATCCAGCATTACAACTCTGCTGTAATTCTCCTACACAATAAGTAAACTATTAATGTTGCAGATTAATAGTCTGTTTCATGAACAAAAATGCTATTATATCCCAGAACAAACAAAAAAGCAGAACTCTATTATCACTCATTTTAAATTACTGATTTTTGAAAAACCAAATTTACCTTTGATGGTGGCACTAATTTTTTTTAAAAAACTAATCTATGCTTATGTCACTTAGATTTACTTACTGAGGAAATACATTTGTAATGGTAGCTTATAACAACAACAAATCATCCATATTCAGCAATTTATGGTAAGCCAACCTTAGAGGCTTTTTTTCTAGACAAAAGAATTAAAGCTAAGACAAAGCATTTCAAAAGACACAGGCACAGAACGTAGAGCCGAAACTAGGCCAAAAGACAACCACCAAGACTGCAAATCTCACTTAAGTTCTTTCAAATTTTACTTTAAAATTGTTTAAAAGGCTACCAAGAGGCTCCAGTTTTAACCTATTAATAAAGAATACCCTTGTAATTCCACTTCACAAACCCAATGCATCCCAGTGACACTTAAGAACCAGAATCTGAACACCTTCCCAGCACATCTTTATCTTTATTAAGCAGAACATAAGGGCCATCATACAACTAAGGGCTCAAATCCATTTGTTTTCTCCACGCTCTGTCCAGGGGAATTTAATTTCATTACTCACATGAGACCTTGACTCTCGGGGCAGCAACGAGCACAGAGTCTGTCTGTTACGGTTATGGGCATCAAAATCCACAAATATAACAGACCAAGAGCAGCCCTGCAAACAGAACAGAGAATCACAGAATTTAAGGGTTGGAATGGACCATCCAGCCCCAACCCCTGCCCTGGGCAGGGACACCTCCTCACTAGCTCAGGTTGCTCAAGCCTCATCCAGCCTGGATTGAACCCCACCAGGGTTGGAGCAGCCACCACATCCCTGGGCAACCTGTGCCAG
>NW_008660970.1:464-25024 GCF_000695815.1 Acanthisitta chloris | reverse complement strand
AGCAGAGTAGAGGGGAAGAATCACCTCTTCTGACCTGCTGTCCACACTCCTTTGGATGCAGCCCAGGATTCCATTGGCAGTATGTCATTACAAGTCAGTTAGAACACAAATAGTTGGGTATTCAGCAGGTGTTGCAATGGAAAAAGATTTCCACAGCAAATAGAAATTGTCTGCTTTTCAGTTACTCTAAGGTCTGTGTTATCAACATCTACCCCTTAACAAAATCTATTTCCCAATGAAATCCTGTAATTTTACACTATACCTCTCTCTCAGCTTTTTGATACTTCCTAAAACACTCGGAAAAATTCCCACAGCAGAGACACTGTTTAAACAGAACCAGCAGCATTTACCAGTATTATCAGAGGGAATTTCTCAGCAACTCAGTGCAGTAGGTCACTGAGTGGAGACCTTCACATACTGCAACTGATGATGAACCTCAGAGTCACCGCCCCTTTGCAAGACACATTCAATGCCAACTCATTCTGATATGGTCACAAGTACCAGAGCACAAGGTTTCATCAATCCACCAAATTCCTCCTAACCAGTAGTCAGTTTTTTTGGCATACTAGTCTCCAGGAGAACTGTTTCAAACCCATCCTAATTATTAAAAAACTTTACTTTCCAAGTGAGTTTGTACACAAGCAGCTACCCATCCTTTTTGTGTGGCCGTACCAGCATCCACCAAGACATCTCTCCAGGGTTTTTTTTCCTTACATGTTCCTCAGCTGCACTCTAATTATACATAGTTATCATAAAAATATTCAGCCTTTGCTTTGTTAGGGTAAACAAGGCATTTATTCCACTGTCCTCATGGAAAAATAATCTGTTTTCTTAATCATTCTAGCAAGACATATACTGACTAGAGCTAATAATGTACATAAATAATACCATTTGTTTTGATGATTTATTAGGTTACTTTCTTCTTAATCCAGATTGATCATTCACAAAGCTCTAAATTCATCTGGAAATTCTGAACACAACCTGCCTCCATGTGTGCACGTGCAGTTTCCAAGTCTGTGCTACAGGAGGATCCTCTAGGGATTCAAAGCAGGCTCATTTGCATTTCAGAAACCCACAGGCATCTTGTTTTACAAATGAACTATTTTTCACTTCTCTAAAGGCTGTAAAGTTCTGGAGTAAGGACAATTTAAAGGCTTGTTTAAAAAAAAAAAAAATTTCCTCCCAGACAAATCCAGGAAATGTAGCTCATGTACAAACAGCTGATTCCATCACACTCTGCCTAGGTCAGACTTTAAACATGCTCATCTTGTCACGAGCAGACTGTCACCCCAGCACTGACTTGTGCAGGTTGTACCAGTGCAGCTGCAAACAAGTCTCTCTGGAAGAGCTCAACAGGATTTCTCAAAGCTACTGGAACACAGCTGGAGCTAAGCACAAAGGCAAACTATGCCATGGGTTGAAGGTCAAAATGGTTTCTGTTTATGCCAACTAAATATCTCAGAAATAAATGCTCAGAGCATTTAACCTGATCTTGCTTCAGCAGTTTATTCATCAAGTTCAGAAATTAGTGAAAAAAAATTTGAAAAAAAACGAGCAGTCATGTTTGCTGGTGCATGAAACTGTTGGGAAGGTAAAGATAACAGTTAAAAGTTGTTTCTGAACTAGTGACAATGCATGTATAATGTCTGACCATTACTAAAGGTCCTTACTAGCTCCTAGTTCTTAGCACTTGACATCAGCCTTTAAAATGGATGACTTATCTCTTGTTTGGACATTTTCTAAACCATTCATTTGGGAGAGGATTGTTTTATTTCAGCTACAGACAACTGGAGGTGTAACACCAAAAAGAAAGATGCACATAGAAGGGGAATATAAACCAGATATAAAAAAGCTCAGGAAAGCTTTGCTTTCCTAGCTGAGCCAAGTCATGTGAAGGGATGGGAAAAGATTTTACAGCTATGCAGCATATTGACATTAAAACCCAGTAAACCAGTGGGATTATGTAAAAGTAGCTTGTTCCAAGTCTTGATCAAAAGCCACATGAAGGAAGCAGACAAAAGTAAGATAATGCCTGTAGGTAGAAGTTCACTATCATCAACAGAGACAATCCTCAAGGAAAAAAATGTTTTGGCAACTAAGTTCTTTTTAAGACTAAGCTTTTTAGAATTTCTTTTTATAAGGGGAAAAAAATAATTCTTGATAGCAAAGACACTAACAATTTAGTCAAATTCTGTACTGAAACAGGAGCAATCAAGCTGCAAACTTTTTTTAAAACAGGAATCTAACAAACTTGGCTAGGTATTTCTAAGCATCCACAGTGTAAGTCATTACTGCTGAAAAAAAGAAAAAAAAGAGAGATAAACACTTTTCTCCTGAAAAAAAGAAAAAAAAGAGAGATAACAAACACTTTTCTTACCTGATTTCCAAAGAGATTGAACCCGTTAATTGCTTCTAAAGCTGCTTTTGCCAACCCCACGGAGCTAAGGAGAAAACAAACCAACAAAAACCCAGAGGTGTCATCATTCAAGCCCAGGCTACAATTTCACACAGTTGATAGCTTTCAGAGCTATGGTCTTTTCTTGATTTGAATTTTGTACTTAACCTTCATGTTAGTTAAATGATGATGCAGCAAATTTCAGGCTGTTTTGGTGGCGAGTTGCCTTTCCCCCCCCCCCTTAAATATTATTCAGCATTTTTATTTGTCTTCAAATGTCAGGGACCATCTGGAAAAAGCACTTCTGCTCTCACCTTGCTACCAGGCATCTGGCATTATGTGTTTCAAGGTCTTGCTAGGAGTGTATTGACAGAGGATTCACTGCAGCACAATTTTTCAACTCAGCTCTCAAGCACTCAACTTCCCAAGACTGATTTCTGACTAGCTTTTGATACAATAAATGGTATACTTATTTCACACTTGATTATTTATAAACCTTCATCTTCCTTTCTGAAATGTTGCCAGAAACAGCACTCATGGGGTTCATCGCTCACTGGCTCACCAGGAGAAAGGTGACCAGTTTCACCACATCCTGCTCTGAGCAGCTGCCAGCAGTGAAATCCCTCACTTCTGTGTCTTCTGATCAGGTAAAGCTTTTAGGACTGGAGAATGTGGTGAAGAAATAAACTGAACTCAGAAGTACTCTGAGCATAATGATTTTTCTGGCTTTGTTTCAAATACCCAAACAAAAATGAGATTGTCCTAAACACTGTTCTACTCCAGTTACCACCTGCAATCCATCAAACAACTTGGCATGATGGTTCAGAACTAAGAACTCAGTTCATGGGAACTAAGTATTATCATCAAACTGCATCCACAGAAAATCAGAGCAATGCTGCACACTGGAATCTCTATCACATGCTACAATCTCATATTCTTCTTTTCCCTTTCAAATGACACTTTTAATACCAACACTCATATTTTCAGAGCAAGGAAAAAGTCACTGACAAAAGGTAGAGAAGTAATAAATGTTCAACAGCAACAACCACAGATCCTCAGATAATGTAAAACTACTCAGCCTGTCTACAAAATACTGCCTGAAAGAAATTTGAGACAAATTTGTCTTGGGCAGGAGAAGGTGAGACTAACCTAGAGAAACTCTAGTTCCAGCTTGCTAAAAAGGATTCAGTAAATGCACTTAAACATCATTCATAATTGCCAGTAACTTTCAAGTGTTAATTCACCCTTCTCAGAAAAACACCTGAGGGCAAACATTAAAATCTGCATATCCTTAGCAACTGCTGAGCAAAATACACCTCCTCCCATTCAGTGTCTTGCCTCCATCTCAGTGCTGCATTTCAACTGCAACATCAAACACCACAAAGGTGTTAAAAACACGCAACCAAAAAAAAAAAAAGAAAAATCCCACATCAAGAATTTCACAGCTATATAAACCAAAGCAGAACAAGGAAGGACAGCACTACAGCAATGTAACACCCACACGAGAGAGAAGAGCAACATCAAGGCCCCACAGTCCCACACTTGCAACATGAAGATGCTGCACTTTGGCAATTTCATTATTCTCCCAGTACATCTGGGAGATGTCAAAGGCATTTTGCAGAGGTGCTCAGCAGATGCTGCAGAACAGCTTCATCAAATGGGTACAGGACAAATGAATTTTTCAGCAGTTCAGCCGTATGGGAAGGGATCACACTCTAACAAAAGCTGTTACAAATCTTGCCTTTGAACCAATAAAACACATCAATTTGCATACATCAGTGCAGATTTGCTCCACAGAGTGTGCTGCTATTTATCATTTATTACAAGTGTTCCAAGCTGTACTAAGAGAGAATCCCAGGACTGTGAAGGCTTAAAATATCTACATCTTTTAACACAGGCCATAATTTGCAGCTACTATTCATAGACTTCCTATTATATAATACCTTCTTTAAAAAGAAAACCTCTTTCAACAAAAGAGAAGAATTAACTTCTCATTCTGAAAGCAAACACACACTGTACATAGACTAACAGAGTAGGCTTTAAGGGGTCAGGATGCACATACTTAAATACTGACACTGCAGAGAACACTTTGGGGTTCCTAACTGCTGAAGACACACATAGATCATTCTTGAGTAGACCTGATGGTTATAATTGCTTCTTAAATTCTAAACCCAATATTTTTACAGCTCTCTTTGGTAGATACACTACAATAGGAGCATAAGAAAAGTACAGAGAATATTTTAACATACCAAGGGCTCTCCTCAGTGATACCCAAATACATCTTTTGAGGCACGTTCCTCTTTCATTGTTTCTGATTTATGAGAACAAGGGGAATTGCCTACCAGTCTTCTACAGCGAGGCAGAGTATCAACATGCACACAAAGAAAGATAAATAGGGACAATACTTGTTTTTGATGACCAAAGTCTACTACTTAAATTAGGACCGAGCTCCCTTTTGTGCTAGCTCAATGATCTGTTAGATTGGCTCAGTCCATCTCATAAAACTTCACCCTTAGAAAAACCAACCTATAAATGTCAGCCTAGATTAAGACAAAACAATATGCCCATTTCCATCTGGTTAAAAGATGTTCAGTTTTTCCCTGGAGGAAATTCACATACTGAATAACCAGAATGCTGCAAATAACAGGAGACACAGGACTTCCAGTGTAGCTTTTGCACATTTGGACAAGGTGAGATGTGGAAGCATAGGATTCTCCAGGTGGATGCTCATGTAGTTTGGCATTTGACAGTTTTACAGACACAGGAAGAACTCCAGCAAACTACTAAAGCAGATTATATAACTACAACTGGGGTTTTTCAGTTCTCGTATTGGTACAAAGGTTCTATAAGAGACCTGAAAAAAATACCTAAATTAAGTGTTTTGCTGCAATGACATGTGATTCTCTCTATAGGTTAAAATTTACATGCCTCTATGTGAAGCAAGAAAAATGATTTCATTCTCAAATGAGAACAGAGATTCCTTTGGCAATGCTGAAGACCAAAAGACACGTGGGGATTCTCTGTAAGCCCTTAGGATGAGCAACAACATGTCAAAAATCCTAAGATAGCCAAGTTACAGCAATTTTTACAATTAATAAACCCTCAGAAATCAAAAAGTGAAGAAAGCAACAGTAACACTAGAAAAATCAAGTTGTCAGATTACAGATTTGATCCTTCAAGACAGAGAGCACGTGAGCAATTCCACTGCAATGACCTGGATCACTCTGACATTAGAATGTTAAGAACATTCCTAACCATCCCGTGGGACAGGGCTCAGGGATCACTCTGACATTAGAATGTTAAGAGCATTCCTAACCATCTCTTGGGACAGGGCTCAAAACACCAAGTCACTTGGAGCATCCAAAGCACCAGGATAAAAGCTTGGCACTAGGCTCTTTGCCAGTGTCCAGCATCTTCTTCCCAGCATGGTGGAGATGAGAAAATCTAGACTCATGATTCAACCCATTTTTAACGCAGGATGTCCCTAAACACTTCTGAGAATCCACTCTACTGCACAAGCCTCAAGAATCTGAACTGTTCTGAACACCATTTTCTGAATTATCTGCATGCAGCTGCACATAATTATTGGCATTTGAATACTCAAACAGCTAAGCATCTCCGTGGTTATTTCAGCAGGCATATGATGATGAAATTATGCTTCACATTTCCCAAAATACATCTCTCAGTCTTTAGAGAATCTTAATTTAGTTCAAACAGTCTCTTAATGCATTATTATTTTTAACTCGCCCCAGGAACTCTTTTGATTCATTTCCTTGCTTTGACTGCAAGAACTACCTTTGCTCACCTACCTGGAATGCAGCTCTGGGCTGCCATTGTTGTATTTACTTCCTCTCTCCCAGACACCAAAGTCTGGCACACGATAGGCTCTTTCCACACAAAACACAAGATTTTGGATAAAGGACACCTATAGGTAAGAAAGGAAGAAAACTGACTGGAGGAAACGGAAAGAAAAGTTGTTCTGTTCATTTTTTTTTTTCCCCAAAAGATAAAGCTGTTATTCCTCAGCCACCAGCACTGTGCCTTCTGTCCTTTGCTGTCTGAGACCAGAGAATGGTGTTCCCAAGTTCAGGTGTTCCCTTTCAAACCAGTTCTGAATCACAAAATGTTAAGAGCTGTCACAAATGAGGTGATGTTATGATTTATGAAAGTTCCTACAAAGCCAGGGATAAAAATTATTCCATATTCAAGACACATAGTTGAAGAGCTCCACAAAAGTTGTGTTTGGATCTTTCTAAACAGATTTATCCTACAAACATCAGAAGCCAAAAGAAATTAAATCCTACAACATTAGGACACAGAAATCTCAGTGCTTTTTTTAAATTAACTTCTTTTTTTTGCTTTCCTTTTAATTTACCTATATACCTCTGTTTTGTCTTTTTCTATGTTTAACTCTTGAAAAGTTGCTGTTTCTGACACACTCTTTATGTCAATACCATTCCACCAGCAATATTAGCATTCTGTAAATGTTTGTCTCTACCTTATATGTTTCTGCTAACATTTCACCATGGGGTGCACGTGTACAATTATCTGTACAGTAAATCTTTTCAGACCTACTACTCTCAAGAAAGCACTGTCCCACTCTTTAGTCATGCCCAGTATATTCACCCCTGTAATTTAGCATTAGGATGGACTAAAATGAAGTGTCTCTGAATGAAGTCAGAACTCCCAGTGATTAACTGTGTGGCTTCTCCTACCTCTATCAATAACTGAAATTTAGATGCTTCAGCTAATTGAGGAGGCAAATAGCACTACATAGAAATAAATAACCTTACTGATTACCTTCTACCAGTGATGATGTTTGGAAAAAAAAAATATGGTCAATTACAGATATTTTATGACACTAAAAAAAGGCAGCAGATAGCTTGATGCAAACTAAAATCTTCAGAGAACAAATCACTCCTATCGTGGGCACATAAATGCTACAACCAAACCAATGCTATGGCACTGAGAGAAATTACACACTGTGTGTGCTAAGCTTATTTATCCAAAAGCTGAGCATGTGGAGACCAAGGTGTAATAAAGAACACACATCCAGCATGGATGCAGCACTAGTGCTACTGTTGAACATGCAGAGAGCTGCTCTCCTTCAGCCCCAATCACACACTGTTATCTTTGTTAGGGATGCAAAGATGCAATTAAATTAATTTTTCAACTGCAAACAGATGAAACTAGAGGGTAGCTCACTGACAGCTGCCATGCCTGACATCAAGCAGGCACTGATTGCCTCTAAAGCCAAGAGCTGTGTGTACAAACATATTCATGCAGACAGCTTGCCAAATATCTACCATCTGCCAGCACCTTCCACTGTGCTAGCTCTGCTCCTCTGAGGAGGGGAAGAGCCTAAATACACCCTGCAATGACAGCACTGGAAAGAAATATCCAACTCCATGCTTGGGTAGCAGATTGTCACATCCACAGTGCCACTGTGCTGAACGTTCTCTACACATGTGGGAAAATTTGGGAATATAGAATCACAGAATTTAGGGGTTGGAATGGACCTTACAGATCATCCAGCCCCAACCCCTGCCCTGGGCAGGGACACCTCCTCACTAGCTCAGGTTGCTCAAGGCTCATCCAGCCTGGATTGAACACCACCAGGGTCGGGGCAGCCACCACGTCCCTGGGCAACCTGGGACAGTGTCTCACCACCTTCACCAGTGAAAAACTTTATTTTCACATCTAGCCTAAACTTCCCCTCCTTCAGTTTGAACCCATTCCCCCTTGTCCTATCACTGCAGTTCCTAACACAGGCTCTGGTTCCTTGTAGGCCCTTCAGATATTGACAATTCGCTCTGAGGTCTCCACACAGTCCTCTTTTCTCCAAATCATCATCTTCATCCATATCATCATTGCATGGCATGAATAGGGTCTGAGAATACAGGCAACTGTTGAAGCTGCACAGAGACTAACAGAACATACAGGTCTGTGGTAAAATAATCTGAGGATAAATCTCCATAGTCCAGAGATTTATAAGGTACAGTTGCAAGGAAAACTACATCCTGACAAAGAAGTGGAGAATATCCACTGACTGGAGAGTCTATAAACAGGCACTTTTGCTGCAGAATCTGTAATTAAATGCAAACATCTGGAGGATAATATAAATTATAAATCAAGCTAAGTAAATAGATAATTACATACATTTGCCTCCTCACAGACATAAAGGCAATTCAGGGAAGATAATACAGACCTATCATATGATCTAACTAAGCAAGAAAGGAGACATGTTGCAACACTTGGTTCTCTTGTTATCTAAAAAAGAGATTAATGAAGATGAATGTTTTATAAATATGATGCAAATACACCATTACTGGGAATATCTTTTTTTTTAATGGTAGTACTGTAGTACATTTAAGCTTTTTAAGGCAATACTGCAGTAACTATTAAACAGAACAGAGTAAATGTAAACAAATTCAGATTAAGAAAATTGAAAGAAAAAAAAGGAAAAAATTAACATATATCTGTGCTTTCTGTTGTAGTCTCAAAACACAACCTCATTTTAGAGCAGGACAGCAGGTTATCCTGGCATGACTTATGCTCCAGTCAAGTCCATGGTGGCTATTATTATCTTATTTACAGAAGAGTTAACTATCTCTGCAAACATCTCTTATCATGACATATAATTGTTTTGTTTTCAATTAAAGGTGCAGCAAAACTTCTTAACACCCACAGGTTCAGATGCACTTGAAGAAAGTCCTTCAGCTTCCCAGAAAATGAGCCCTGTTATTTAGGATACAGAAATTCCACTGGACAGGATGTACTGCCTGACAGTTTGAAATAATGTGAGAAGTGAGAACACCACAACTAGAAGTTACCTGTCCTAACAGACCTTTTCATTCTTGACCTTGTACCTTTCACCAACAGCAGGGAACTACAGAAGTTTGCAATGTCATGTCACATTTACTCTTTGCATATCTAACACTTTTTCAGCTACTAATTCATTTCACTCTCCATTCATTCCATTCATCTTTTCTGACTTCCATTAAAAGCATAGAACACCTGCAGTGTATTTTCAGAGCAACTGTTTTACAGTTGGTAATTAAATAAAACCAAGAAAAAACACAACTTCAAACACGTTTTAAGATGGGAAATCGATTTGTACCTCATCTGTGTTGTAGATAATCTGCAGCCCCGAAGAGATCATCTCAACCAAATAGAGGAGAAATAAGGACAGAGCATTGATCTGCAGTAATTAAACACAGAAACTACAATTAACTTTATGTTTATTGAAGTCACATAAACAAACTAAATGTGATATTATTCACTAACAAAGATAGTTCCACTGTAACAGTTTTGCTTCTTCAAAAACACTATCCCAGATCTAATGAGGTGGAAACAATCAATAGGAAAAAATGCCACAAATGAGCAGGAGCCCCTAAAACTTCTGATGCAGTGTCATTTTAAAAATCATTTCAAACTAGTCACAAGCTGTTTCACGTTTACACATCTGACAGTTTATCAGCAAGTAGCTTTCCAAACAGGCAAGGAAGACTGAGTAGTACACAGCACACCTAAAAAGAAAATCACTTCATCCCTAATGGCAATTTTAGTGTTATCAACTGACAGGAGTGTAATTACAGCATTCAGATATGATTAGATTTGTGAAAACTGTTTTCTTTTGTGGTTGTACATTGCATTTATTGCTAACACCAATTACCTCTAGCAGCTGTACAGATGAGCACCATAATGTCAATTCATTGATGAAATAAGGAAAACTACTGGTTATTACAAAATTCTGCTATAATTGAGAATTTGGAAAACTTAAATAAAGTAAGTTTGGCACAGTAACTTGCTTCAATGAGGTATAAACCCACAATCTTTATATACAAAATTTAGAGAAACCATCTAAACCAAAACATTTGATTTGATCCAGCAATAAGGGCAACATAATACTTCTCATTCCTCCCTGCTGTTGTCTCCACAGAGCTGAACACCTTTTATTGTTTGAGGTATGCTGATGACAGAAGGGAATGTGCACTCATGTTTATGGGAAGGGTTGAGCTGCCACAAAAAGAGTATCACAGAGTGTTTCCCAGGTCCTGAAATTATTGTCTCCCCATGCAGATACAGACATGCTTTTTCAGGAAGCTTCACATCCAAGTCCAAAATGCTAATTTAGGACAACTCCACAGAGCATTTTTCTCAGCTCACACATTTTCTGAATCCGACACATTTAGTGTACGAACTACTTAAGTAACATTGTCACCATGAAATTAAATAATCATCAACCTCCTGTCACTTCTGAGTAATTTCACTAGCAATCTCTGAACTAAAAAAGAGTGTACAGGGTTATGGAATGCAAAATAACAAGGTCATGAAAGCAAAGAATGGTGTGAAAGTGAAGCGAAGGAGAAATAAAACAACGGAGTAGATCAAAACTCTGAAAAAAGAAAGACTAAAAAAATTCAGTTATGCAATGAATCTGACTAGGAACGACTACACAAAGTAGGGAACAACAAATCCTACCTAGACAAAACTGTGTCAGTGTACATTAAATCTTTGTTATGAACGAAAATCGCTCAAACTTACAGAAACTAAGCTGGGAACATTCATAAAAATATTCACTGTAAAATGACACAAATCTTTCACTTCACTGACTACAACATTTTTTTGCCAGGATTATTTATTAACAGCCATCTGTTGGTCTCAAAAAGAAGCAACTTTGTAAACAACCAACCATCGACCTCCACAATCCTCCAGTTATTTCAGTACCTTCTGACCAAAACATAACAACCAACCATCGACCTCCACAATCCCCCAGTTATTTCAGTACCTTCTGACCGAAATACAGCACTGAGTTATGGTTCAAAATAGTTTTGTTCACCCCAATATGCAGAAGGAATCTCAGGCACTGAGTTATGGTTCAAAATAGTTTTTTTCACCACAATATGCAGAAGGAATCTCAATTTCACCACATACAGCACAAACCTAACCAAACTGAGACACTACATACATTACAAAGCTAACTAAACTGAGACAGCTGCACCATGAAAGCAGAGAGGCAACAATAACATGATTGCAAATGAGCCAAACCCTCCTTGACACATCCACACGGGTTACCTGCAGGTGACCATACTCCTCGTGGGAGAACACCTCAGGGTTACCTGCAGGTGACCATACTCCTCATGGGAGAACACTTCGTCTCCAGTCCGTGCACAGAAAACAGAATGTAGACATGCAGATGGTTTGGGGTCTTGCTTAAATTTCTGAACCTAAAAGTAAAACATGAAATCCAAGTCAAGAAGTTCAGTGTACTCAGCAACCACAATTTCACTAGACCTCAGTTATTTAAACGTTCCCCTACGTGACCACGATGTAAAACTTACAAACAACAGCTCCTGACACTTACTAGAATCTATTTCATATATACTTACAAGCATAGATACACTTAAAGAATACAAATATTCAACCCACTTATCTAATCTCTTTGGGGTTGGTAGAAAAATAAAAGAGATCTGTAAGAGAAAGCTAGAGATGCTCAGTTGCTTTCATCTTCTGGACAAACACCACCACGTTTTCCTGGAGCTGAAATCTTAGCCAAAAGCATGTTGAAGTATAGCACACTTAGCTTGAATTCACAGGTCTGAAAAGTACCCATAGAGTCCTGGCCCATGAGTTCTTACTTTTTCTGAATCATGATCCACAAAATAATTACTGTACCATTTAACAATGTGAAAAAGGTTTTAAAACAACAAAAAAATTACTGTTAATAATAATTGCTAAGACATAGAAAGCATTCCGAAATTGCACCATGTAGATCATGTGGGAGATGAAAAGCTGCAAGAGCTATGAATATCCAGTATAAAAGAGCACATAGGAGAACAAAGAATTAACTTGGTGAGCACTGTTTGTGACACTCACGTACAGTGGAATGTTTACAGACTCTAGCAGATTATAAAGCAAACAGATCATGGATAGGAAGAACAATGCCCAAGACTGAAGTAAATTTTTCTTCATGGACACTCTCACTGGACCTCAGAATATGCCTCTAAGATACAGAGTCTCTCACAGTGGAGGTGGAATGTACTAAGGTGGATGAGGGTAACAACAAAGGATTGAATTAAGTACTGGGGTCATTTTAAAGTAGCTTTGATTCCATTTTTGTCATGAAATACAATGTCTGCTCCCTTACAAAACTGTTTGAGAAAACAATCTGGACTGACAGACAGCTGCCAAGAGAGCAGAGGAATTCAATTCACAAAGAAAAGGAGGAAGGTTAAAAACCAACCAAACAAAACGACCTTTCTTCATAAATCTTCAAGTCATGCTTTGCTCTCCAACAAATATTTGAATTTTCCAACCATCACTCCCAGTACCTGATCCACATTTCACAAGATTTTCAACAACTTCACGGAATATTCTCCTCTACCAACTAATCATACATAACATACAGTGGGTGCCTCAGAAACAAGAAAGTCAATGCTGTATTGTGGAGTTTCATGTCTGCTCCACAAACACATTAAATACAGTTCAGGTCATAACTCCTATGTTAATCAGCAACAGAATACAACATCTGCAATTTTTGTTAGAAGCAGCAGCAGCTGTTCCAGTCATGCCTTGGGCACATATAAATCAGATTCTTAAAAGACATGCTCCTTCTCCATCAGGCCAACACATACACAGCCTCCAGAACAAAGTCCAGCTTGACTTATGTCTGCTAGGTACTGGAAACTGTTTATTATCACACTGGAGGCAAAGAAAACCATTTATAATGAACGAGGCAAAACCTGACAAGCAGCAGGTCAGCAGGGTGGCACCTGTGATCATTTCATGCTCATTGTTCATAGCTGCACTCAGCAGCCTCAAAACAAACAACTGCACAAAACAACAGCTCAAACGTAACAAGGTCCAGATTATTTAAAGACATAAGTCTACAAAGAAACAGGGCAAAAACCAGAAAAAAGTCAGGATAAATACAACTGGCAATACATCTGATCTGCTAGTTATTATTGTTCCTGATATCACCTGCCCATGGACTTCACATTTCAGTTTGTGTGCTCAGCTGTGGTTACACAAAAACTGCTTCTAATAATCCACTTAAAAGTGATGTGAAACTTAAAATCATCACATGGAATACATACATATTTAACTACTTCTAGAGTTAATGCTAACCACCACACAAATGAATCCACCTTACCTAAATTTTGGTAAGGAGAAGCACTGAATATTCAGGGCATACTCACAAGAGGACTACAGACTGAATAAATCAGCTATGTTAGAACATAAGCAAATTACTCTATTTCCTTGTCTATTTTGGGTTGCTGCCCTTCCAAACTTACACCATCGAGCCAAACAATACTGGAAAGTGTCTGCTAAAGAAACCAAGCAAAATAATCAAAACTACCACCTAGGTAAAGAGAACAACTGCAAATGCAATAACCAAGACAACAGTGCAGAGAAAACTCATCAGCATTAACTCAAAGTTCTACATCTTTCCACTTAATCACTAAAAAGACACAACTCCCACAACAATTACTAATGGTGTAATATTTAAATGGGACAAATAACTGCCAAAGTAGCCCAAAGAAGTTTTAAGCACACCCTGCAGTTTACCCCAGGAAACACTTGTGTCTTCTACAGCCTGAAACAATGTCGTGGCCTGGTGCTAATGGAGCAGCTGTTCTGAGCTGGGCCACACAGGAACACTGCACTCCCCTTTGGAGTCTTTATCTATATTTACAAGTTAGTTTTCACAGGCTAATTAATCCCCTAGAATTAAGCAAGTGCTTGTGTCCACAGCACAGTGTGTTACCTTATCGGCCTGACGCATGTAGCAGTAGAGAATTCCTCTCATACACTTTATAGCAGAATGCTCCAGCTCATGAGTCCTTCCCTTGTCATCATCAATACGCCTGGGGAAGAGAGATAACTCGTAAAACAAATTGGAAATGCATTAGGGGGGAGAAAAAAGGAGGCATTAATGCTTTGGAATATTAAGCACTTAACTAACGCTGTTGGACAGTGGTGCCCTCACTCCTAGCAACATGTTTATAGCCCTGTTCATCTTTCCTTATTAAAAACAGTAATAATAAAAGGTTTGGCTAGTTTATCTTGCAACTTCCATAAACATTTCTTTTTCAAAATTTGAAAAATAAAGTAAAATCTTGACTGTATTGTAACGTTCAGTGTCTTGCAAGTAACTGGATTGTTAGTACCTGCAACCAGCCTGTTTTTCCATGCTGAACTCTCCCAATATTCCTTGGGACAACTTGCCACTATAACCTTGATTTTCAACAGCATCCATTAGTTCCTCTGTTACAAACCTTGGTACCAATTACATTATATTAAGATATCTTTACTTTCCAGAAGCAGAGTGACATTTCCACCCTAGCAGCTATTTTCACTGAGGTTTGGAAACTTGCACCATCTCTATGGGTTTACAAATCTATTTTTGACAAAGCTTCAGCTTTTCAAACTTTCCTGGGGAACTGCAGGACAGAAAGAATGTACCATGGCAGAGATGTGAGTGGAGAAGTTCCTCACCTGTAGGCAAGGGCTAATGCCCAGGCACAGGCAGCACAGTAGAGACTGTCCTGGACTTTTGCCTTCTGGTTATCCCCATAGGTCTTTGTGGGAAAGAGACCTGTGGTTGGACTTTGATAGAGCAACACCGTTGATTTAACTGGACAAAGGAAAAATAAAAAGGGCATTAGCAACAATTCTGTTTCTTCCAGTTTCTCAATCGATTTTCAGGAACAAATCAAGGTGTGAACAACCTGTTAGAGCATGTACAACATATAACAATAGAAAGAAAGGTAAGAGAAACAAAACAATGTGGCTACCTTAGTGTTTTCAGTCTAATTAGACCATTTTACAAAGAGAAACAAAACAATGTGGCTACCTTGGTTTTTTCAGTCAAATTAGACCATTTTACAAAAAAAACAACAGTATTCAAAGCTATTTATATGACTGTTCTAGCACAAACCACTTTGTAGCATCTCCACAATGCAACCCAGTCATTTCCTTTATGAAAAAGTGACTACAGGATGCCAACTGCCTCCCCAAGCATTTCAACACTTACTCTGCAGAACTCACTCACAAAAACTACATTTTTAACTTAGGCCAGGTGACTGCATCAACATTTTTAATAGGAGTGAGTAAATGAGGAAGGACAACTATAATTACTTAACTCAGTTCCTCAACATAAAAATACAACAGGACAGGAAAAAACAATAAATAGTACTTGATTTTTTGTACTTTAATATTTTCCATTTTGTGAATTGTTTTTCTAAAATGATGTAATAACCAGTGTGCTACAAGATTGAACCTGAGCCTAATGCCCTTGAGCATAACCTTTCTAACACCAATCTGCACATAAGAAGAGACAAAAGCAGTTTTTTCCCAGATTGTTATCAAGCACCAGTTTTAAAAAAGCCTCTTTATTGGCTATGTGTTAGAAATTAAGCATTCTACATGAAAATTATAAGGTTTTACAACATTTTTCATTAGATTCTTCAGTGTCTTAATACCTTCTAAGAAAAACTGAAATCTTACCTGAAAAAGTCACTGTAGATTATTCTAAAACCAAACGTGGAGTCTCATCCCACATTTTTAGAATGATGGAAAAATTGTTCAGTATTCTATACCCTTGCCTGAGCAAAGCTTAAGTTTTAAACACTATTACACAGCTGTTAAAAATGCTGATTTTAGAATCCATGCAGGACTCCATTTTAACACAAACCTCCTAACCCTCCAAACAATCAAAATAAATCATTGCTTCTTTAGCAGTTTTAGTTTAAAACAACCTCACGATTAAAAGAAAAACACTGAAGTTGACTTCAAGTCAGCTAACCAATAAAATTCAGCACAAGAAGACATCATGGCAGCACTGATGACAAAAAATGAACTTCTCACTGATCACCTGCCAAACTGTTCTAAGCATCACAAGAATGATTTTTTTTGTTTCCCATTTAAATCTTTCCTCAGCTGTATCTGGTTAATGCCACAATATTGTGCTCCCTCTTTATCCAAAATGATCCTCAAGTAGGAATGATGTAGTGCTGATATTTACCATGCAAACATCAATTTTGGCTCATATCTGGGTTAGTTCAAGCATCAAAAACTTCTCAGATTACCTCTGCCCCTCCCCATCCAAGTCCATCAGGTGCAACTCAGAATCTATTTACCATTTGACAAATGCAGATGATAATTTTGAACACTATTTGCTGCTCAGGATTTTTCAAGCAATGCATACACTACATTATCACAGGAATCTCATGAGGAACTGTAGTGACAGATCCCTTCACCTCTCAGAAAATCCTTATTAAGGACAGGTATTATTCTAAGACAAAGCTAATTATTTCCCTAAGTATAACTGCAAATATTTAAATAAGTTGCACCGAAAATTTTTCATGGTAGGAACTATCATTAACTTACCAATTCTATAGTAATGATTCAATTTATCCCACAGACTTTCCCCCTCTGGCTTTAGAAGGTTAATACTTTTAAGTGGCTCATAAATAGAACCTAAAAAAAAAAGGAAAAACACCAACAAAGTCAAGATCAGCATTAGTTTCATGATTCAAATATTGCTACAAATTACTGCAATGTGGTATTTTCCCCTCATTGTCATACAAAAGTACAATAAAAAAAGTTGTTATTTCTACAATCCCAGAGAAGAGATTTCTATACACATTTTTATCTACAGTAGTTGTCTACACAAACCAGATCTCCATCTGGATCTCCAATGCCTTGTAGACACTCAGCTCCAGCAAACGCTACATAAATGTAGAGTTAATTATTGAAGAGATTATTAAATGTTAAGAATTTTCTAGGGAACTTAAGTATGCTACAGACAAAATTCCTGAAGATATATAGAAAAACAGAAAAGGGATACAAGTAGACCAGATTTAACTATTTCTTCCCTGCCTGATTTCTAAAGTGGAGAACACCTACAACACTCAATGATGTACCTACCCCAACCTCATTTGCACCCACCCAGCTGATCTCAGGGCTGGAATGGAAAAAAGGGTTGGCTTGTTCCCACTACTACCAAAGCCTAAACAACCTCTCCAACAGATAAACCCCCCAAATCCCCTATATTCCAGAGAAATACAAAGCTAGCAAATCTTTGCTTCTCAATGTCCCACATATTTATTGCTTCCTTCTTAGCACCTCAACAGTCAATTTTCCTGACATGAGCTACCTATTCAAAATGACTGGGGTGAACCATTTCCAGCTTCTAATGTCAGAGCAACATAGAGCTGTCCCTCCACAAAGGACTGCATTGAGTGCCCTGGATGACAGGATCTCCTACAGAGCCATGTGAGAGCTGGAAGAGGCAGAATTTTCCCTTTCCGGACCGCACACTGCCCTGCTGAAAAGCTCAGGGACTGCAGTGCCAGGGAAGCTCTGCCAGCCCAGCAATCCTGGCAGGACACAGCAGAGTGCTCCTGTTCAACTGCTCTTTCACAATCCCTGCACAGCTCCAGGCATATAGAACTCTCATCCAAATGAGGTCAATGTGCATGGAGTGGGGACAGGAGTTTTGTGAATCAAATCCTTAGTCTGGGTGACAGTAAAACACCTCTTGTCCCTCAAGAACTCAAACTTCACCCCCAATTTAGTATTACTTTTGGTTTGTGACCACAGCAGCTAAAAAATAAAATCCACCCCTCCCTGAGCAGAGCCCTGTGGGTCAGCTGAGCAAAGCTGGTCTGGGGATGTTTCCCAACATATCTGAGCTTCCCCCACAGCCTTTCCCTCCCTCACTGGGAGAGGTTAAGTTACAAACAACACAAACACATGGGAAAGGGCCTGAGAGGGAACCCCAGAGCTGCCTAAATTCTGAAGTCAGAAGAAATGCAATTGTTCTGCAATGGAAAATAAAAGTTTGTACTGTAACACACCTTTCATATCTTCTGCTACAAATAAAGAAATAATTCAACATTCTGAACCAATTTCAATCTGTTTTTCAAAACTTTATTTTGCTACTTCTTTTTGCCTATGAAACACCATCCGTGAGAAGATTGAGGATTTACAGTGCTGTACTGTGAACTCAGTCCTACTGCAAAAACACACAGCACAGTGACCTGCAGTAACTGGAACTTTCTAAGGCAATTCAGAGAAAGTAGGACAGAATAAGCAAAGGAAAAAAAAAATCTTCATGAAGTCACTTACTGCACAAAAAGTAGCAAATTTATGGCAAATATTTACTTACTAGGCTTTCAAAAGCAAAATAAAGATTCTTCCTCATAGGTTTAATTGTATAACTCATGCATTGTACACAGCCCTTTGTGTGTGAAATGGGTTCAGAATGTCTACTTGGTGCAGCCTGTTAACCCCAGCACTGCACCACCAAACACAGTGGGATATTCACAGGCACACACTGACACACACAAGTCAAAAGAGCCTAAACCAGAATTATTCTAATGTACATACTCACCAGACAATCTGTGACCCTCTGTGGCCAACAGAGAAATAAAATAAAGTTATAACGAACAAAAAGCATATTCTTCTCTTTTAGAGCATGCAAAGGGTTCAAGTTTGTGCAGAAAGGAGATGGAAGAGAGTAAAGAGGATGGAAATGTCAAAGCAGCATCACCTACAACGTACATTATTTTAGATGTTTGAAACTTTACTAACAGAAATACATTACAACAGTGAGTAGTGAGTAGATTGTTGATGAAACAGAGAGGTGAAATGAATTCAAAGTTCAAGCAAATTGAGAAAATGCTTTTCAAGGCATAAAACTCCAAAGCATTCCTCAAAATTACTCCCATCTCCAAGTAGGAGAACTTGCTTAAATCAATTTTTTTCACATATTCTTCATTAATTTCTCATTAGCATCTATATAGTTTGTTTTGCTTGGGTGTGTACAGCATTCTCCTGGAGAAATCATGTGGTAAATTATGTTTCATTACTATCACAACCTAATCAAGAACCAGCCAGGACAAACCCCAAGTTAGCTGCTCCTTCCCTGTGCTTGTGTAGTCAGACCATAACACCGTGGAAGCTATTTTTAAGGTGGCTAAAAAAAAACCAAAAACCATCTACACCCTGTTCCAAAATTCAAGAGCTCATTTCAGCAAGACAAAAATCTGTCAGAGAAAGCTATTTTCATTTATGTATTTAAAGTAGGTTTTCAAACTGAAAAAAAAAAAAAGTGACAACAGCAAGACTGCACCACTCTAAACATAACAGAATGACATATGCAAATAGTACCCTGGAGGTCTCGTTTGCACGTTAGCATTTGGAAGAAAGAGAATGAGGACATTAATTTTAAATACTGTTTTTCATAAATGTATCACTTCATTGTAGCCATACAGTGAGAGTTTTATTTTAGGTAAGTAGATATGCCAGGAAGTAATATAAAAGAACTGTTTTGTGGATTTAGTATTTCTTCAGCTGTGTGACAAACCCTGTACAACATTTAAATAGAGTACATGGTAGCACAGCTCTTCTTCCACAAAGAAGGAAGTATGACAGTTATTCCCTTACTCCAGAAGTGGATTGCTGCAAGGCAGTGCCTACTTCAAAATCAGTAAAACACTGATAGGAAATCAAAATGCTGCTTCCTGCATTCATAATTAATTTAAGGTCTGATAAGAGAACACTCAAAATCTTGATTCCAAGTCCAATTAAATCCCTGTTTATCTTAGTGCACTGACTATAAATACCCTATATCCATATTCTGAATGAAAATTAATCCCCTTTCATTTCCTACCATTTACAGGTTGTAGAGTAATATGATTTCACCAATCTTCAAGCTGAAGAATTACTAAAAAGGACAGTCATTTCCTTTCAAGGTAATAGCAAGAAAGAATCTCAGCTCAGTCACTGGTAACAGACACAACAAATCCTAGTGCAGAACTAAAGTGATAGACAAGGCATTTCTTAGCTAGCACAGGGAAAGTATAAGAACACCTTATCCAGTAGATGAAATTCAGTACAATTCCAGGAAAACCTGACAATCTAATTATCTCTCTAAGCAGAATACAAAGTGAATGAAAGCAAGGAAAGTTCTCCAAAGTAAGCTATTAGCAGTGTAAACACTTACGTATGCACAACCTCTGGAGGCTAAAAATATTATGTCATCCTGATGTTAAAGTACTTCACCATCCACCTCATTTTTATTCCAGTTATACTTGAGCTTAGCACTAATTGCTCTTCAGGGAAGAGCTATAAAAACTGTCTAGGTGTTTAGATTTAGAAGCTATGGCCAACACAGCTTTTAAACACCCCTGCTCCCAAATTTGTGTGTGTGGAATCTTTGAACACACACAGATCCTTGAAGATGGCAGTAATTGAGGATGTTAAAGAAAAACAGGCATTAGAATGCTGAATTACAGTTCTGGACCTAATCTATGGATAATAAAGATTTGTGTATTTTAACAAGGATGGTTTATCCAAACGATTCAAAGCACAGAATTAAACAAACACTTCCCCGAAGTTTAATCACAAACAAATGGAAGCATCGTGGCAAGAACTTTGTTTCCAACACTTCACATGCCAGAACAAAAACAGAAGTGTGTATTTGCATAATTAAATCAGCACAGGCCAAAAGAAAAAAAGCTGTGCATGTAATTCAATTAGCATTTCACAGAATCATAGAATACCCTGAGTTGGAAGGGACCCATAATGACCAACCAAGTCCAACTCCTGGCCCTGCCCAGGACACACCAACAATCTCACCATGTGCCTGAGAGAGTTTGGACAATGCTTAAGCTCTGGCAGAAACAAGTTCTGGATCTCTGTGACCACTGCCCTGGGTTCCAGTGCCCAACCACCCTCTGGGGGAAGAACCTTTTCCTAATGTCTAGCCTAACCCTCCCCTGACATCTCCAGGCCATTCCCTTGGGTCCTGTCCCTGGTCACCAGAAAGGGAAAAAATGCACCAATTTATTTAGTCCTTTTCTTATTTCCTAATCATCTGAAGTGATTTCTCTCTACAGTATATTATACTTAATGGAAATTACTGATTTCAGGATTTATAGTAGCTAATAGCACACAGGAGCTAATGAACACCAGAAATAAAATACTGATCATCATGCCAGGACACAGGAGCTTCACACAACCAAAATGCCAAAGCCTACCACACAAGCCTTGGAAATGCTACGAGCAAGGCAGGAAACCATGCAGGACATTCAAGGCAGGCAGTGCCACTTCTGAGTACTCAACAGCTCTTCAAACTACTAAAAACCTTTATTTTTGCATTGTAACAACAGAAACATCAAGTATCAATATAAAAACTAGGAAAGAGTAAAAAAAAGTAAAAAGAGTCAAATTTGATTACAATTTAAACACTTCACATGCTCTTTGACACTGAGAGCAAGAGCCAGTTGAAATCCCTTGACCTGGTTACTCTCACCAGCACTTGTTCTGCTTCTGAATTTCAACAGGGACTACACAAGAGTCCTACAGAGTCTTCCCCGGACCAGTTAGTGCCACGTATGGTTAATCTGCTCCCAAACTCCTTTTGAAACCACAGTAATGGTCTTGACAACTTCATATATTGCAGCTTCTGTTGTACCTGAGAAGCTGTGCCTGAGGGCTCCACTTTGCTTCCACTTAATTTCCACACGCCAAGCTTTGGAACGAGGGCTGACTTACTGGAAGTTTTATTTCTTATCTCTCACCCAGTCATGCTGGGGTTTTTTAGGAGTCAATTCTGAACACCATTCTTAGTGCATCTTTCACATGACTGTCATCTTAAACTTGAAATTTCAGTTCAGAGATTGTTACACTGAGAGATACTTATAAGAACACAAAAGAGAAACAAAACAGGGAGATTTGACAGCAGATTTCAATCTAAGCAGATTCCAATTTTCAGAAATTTTCACGGAGAGCTGAAAGTTTTTAATTCTACTGTCCATGCTAAAAACTGCTGCCAAAAAACAAAACACTGCATGAAACACAAAACACACAATTACTTTTTGTTGAATTAAAACAGCCACAAACAAAACCAAAACACAGAACTGCACACTTACCAAACTTTACAAAAGCATGCGCAGAGGAGGCTCTGTCATCATCCCAATTGGCCATTTCAAATTGGTGCAGCTAATCACAAACGGCTCAGGCTAAGCCACAGCAATTGTCAAAACTGTTTAGTAAATGTTAAAGGCAATCAGCATTAAATTAAGTGAAAGCAATGTTAGTGGAGTTATTAACATGACAGAGTGCACAGCACAAAGGGTAGTAAAGGTTTGTTACATCTTGTGCTCCCTTCTTCTGCACTAACCTCTTGTTTTGTTATTTTTTTTTACTTTTACTTATCTGAGTAACAGGACACAGACTACAACAAGTTCATGTGAAATTTACACCAGGATGTTTCCTGCAGTCACATCTATTACTTATGGCACTAAATGAAGGTACAATAAGAAAAGAGTGTCTGTCATTATGATGACAAGTTTTTCCAAATCTTTAAAGAAGTTTATGCTTTCTAAAGTAACCAAAATTTCAGGGGGTTCAGACTGGTCAGCTAATGAGTATCTTTTTCATCTGTTCCTAACTTACTAGCAATTAATGAAAGTGTTTACTGCTCAAGGAAGAAAAAATTCTAAATAAAATTTAGTTTTACTGGCAAAAATGTATTTCAGAATTCAATATACATAAACATGAAGCTGTGGATTCCCTCCTACAGGATTGGGTCTTAAATGATACATTGCTGTTGGCTACAAAACCTGAGTCTCAGGCACATGTGTCTACACTCCATGTTTACTATATCTTACTCCTGCTAGAAAACAAACTAACACCAAACAAAACAGAACTGTTTGTGAACTGGGGGAGCTTCAGTCACTCTAGGACTATACCAGGGCCAGAAAGGAAGCAGAAAGTCGGTGAAATTATACAAATGTTAACTTACTTCTAAAGATGCAGCAAAACATTTGATAAACAAGAACATGATTTTCATTTTTAGCTATATTACCTGAAAGATGATACATAAAATTTGCTTTTCAAAATCAGATCCATCATCAGAAAAGCATTTTTACTAAAAGGATGTTTATTTCTTGAGTAAATACATTTTTTCAGTTATTATCTACAACTCTGCAAACAAATCTCCAGGCAAAATCTCTACAAACAGGGAAAGGAGGAAGTGAACTACAATAACAATATCACTGCACAGAAGTCACTTTTTTTATACATTTCACAAAAAAAAAGGAGGCAGCAGGAGTCAAAAAAGACTCAAGCACTTAAAACCACCCAAATGCCTTCTACAGCCACAGGGCCTGAGCCTGCATGGGAAGGAACCTCAAAGTCAACATTTTGCACAGCTCTAGGGTACATTAGTCAATCAGCTTTCAGGTAACAATACTGTGTAACCACATCACCCACAGAGTAACAACTCTTTTAGTGGATAGTCTAAGTCATGAACTTTCAAGTCAACACTACACCTAAGTCAAATCTTCCAAGACAAATGAAACAGACAAGGCTTTAAACTACCAAATCCTTAGAGCCCTGGTAAAGTCAATGTTCCTTTCACACTATCTGGTCAATTGCAGCACAACAAAACCAAGGCATAGGTAAATATTGACTTTGACAGGATGTATAGCATGTAAATAAACAGCGCTGGGAAACACTGTTCCCGTTACAATAAAAGCCCTACAAAGACTACACTTAACTTTAAAAAATAAGCTAAAAGTTGAGTTTTTTGAACTTTGAAGATTCAAGTCAACTAGGCAAACACCATCCTCTCACTCGGTCGAGAATGCAGCTACAACACAGTCCACCTTCAGCACAGGAAACTCTTACATGCCATAAAAAAGTTACCTTGACCCCAGAGAGAAATCAGACAGATCCTAACACTTTCCCCTAAACACTTCCCCTGTCCGACAGGTTTATATCACTGCCTTAACCAACACCTCCGAACGCAGCTGCCTCTGTTAACAGCGCTGGGAGTGACCCCTGAGAACCACCTGCAGCTGCTCCTCGGCCCCAGGGGCACAGCCGAGCCCTGCACACAGCTGCGAGCTCAGGGCGCTGGGCTGGGCACGGCGGGGACAGGGAGGGAGGCAGGGGACAGGACAGGACAGGGAGGGAGGCAAGGGAGAGAACAGGACAGGGAGGGAAGCAAGGGAGAGGACAGGACAGGGAGGGAAGCAAGGGAGAGGACAGGACAGGGAGGGAGATAAGGGAGAGGACAGGACAGGGAGGGAGGCAGGGAACAGGACAGGGAGGAAGGCAAGGGGGAGGAGGGGGCAGGGCGGGG
>NW_008660970.1:0-432 GCF_000695815.1 Acanthisitta chloris | reverse complement strand
GGGTGGGGAGGCAAGGGAGAGGACAGGGAGGGAGGCAAGGGAGAGGACAGGACAGGGAGGGAGATAAGGGAGAGGACAGGACAGGGAGGGAGAGGCCAGGGAGAGAACTCAGAGGAAGGCAGGGGACAGGAGAGGACAGGGAGGAAGGCAGAGGACAGGACAGGACAGGGAGGGAGGCAAGGGAGAGGACAGGACAAGTAGGGAGAGGCCAGGGAGGGAGGCAAGGGAGAGGACTCGGAGGAAGGCAGGGGACAGGAGAGGACAGGGAGGGAGGCAGGGAGAGAACACGGAGGGAGATAAAGGCCAGGACAGGGAGCCGCGGAGCTCCTCCCGGGCGAGCCAAGAGGTCAGACCTGAGCGTTTCGAGCGAGCGCGCAGCTCCAGCATCTTCCAGCTCACATCAGCCATGTGTGCGGCCGCGGGCGCTGCCGC
>NW_008660969.1:36207-79346 GCF_000695815.1 Acanthisitta chloris | reverse complement strand
CTGGCTGGGGTTAAACCATGACAATAAGGTTAGTTAAGTCAAATATATCAGTATTTCCAAGGTAAATATAAGTTTTTCAAAGTCCATCTTTAACGCAAATAAAAGGGAAACATGACCTGAAAGCAACATATTTACAATAGGTCTTGAACTTAAGTCACTATGCATTCCTTCACACAGAATATTCACAATTAAGTATTTAGCAAAAAACCAGAAGATGACCTGATCAAAATGTCGGTACATGAAGCACATACTGTTATACTTATGCTATTTTTTCAGTTTTATGTTTTTTGACCCTTTAATGTGAATCATAGCATCCTTGTTTGATCCGGTCACTAATTATAGAAATCTGTAGAAATTATACTGTCTCTATATTAGTTTCAATAAAGTAATTAAATTGACAATGGCTTTCTATTTCTAACTGTGGGTATTACGTTACCACCTTACAGCCCTATCACTTAGATGAAATTAATTCACACTTTGCTAGAAGTATTCCCTTGCTCCCTGTTCCCATGTGAGAAACACAGAAGTGACTTTAATAGCAACTGAAGTTATCAATGTAAATGATTCTCCTTCTGTTTCACGAAACATTTGACAGGTACTTCACACATTGACAAAGAATGGAAAGAACTTGAGCTGACTGAACTATGTGCCAGTGCAGAGAGCTCGACTATGCTACATACATCAAATTCATCCATATGAACACAGTTGATGGCAATTTGTTTCATACAGCATGGGGATGTTAATCACAGTGACACATTTTACAAAACTCATTGTGCATTCACATTTAGCTGGCAACTGAGTTTAAAACAATGAAATGCAAAACCATGCAACTATTAACACAGAAGAGATGTTTTATTTATGTGAAAGAGCTTAGAATGCAAGTTCAGAAAGAGCTAAAGTAAACATGCCAGATAAAGTATAGAAAACACAGCAGAGATACAACCACATTCAGTTCACAGCATCAAACCACTCAGAACTAAGAGCACACAGATGAAATAATTAAGTCTCTTTCAACTTCCAATAAGCTGTGCAAGTTACACAAATCACAGTATAACTTACACTCTGAAGAATGCAACATTTGTAAATAAATGTTTTTGCTTTTTTTTACATGTGAAAAACATCCACAACACTTTCAGTTGAAAGGCTTCAAGCTGAAACAGATGTGAATAGCTCTATAGAATTGTCATTAGCATGTTTTATTATTGCTCTAACAACTTTTTGAAAAAAGCGTGGGGAAAACATACAGGAGGTCAGAGTCAAGCTTTCGGTGTGTTTTGCGCAAGACAGGGCGTCTTATGTTCAGAAGCAACAAAAGGGAACACATTGCTTCAACAGACTGATACAACATGCACAAGATTAAGAGTTGTTTGTCTCATTGGAAGACATTAGGTTCTAATTACCCTAAATTTCTTTTAAGGGAACATATTAATGCTCATGTAAAACATACTCTTTTTTTTAAAAATTACAGATGTATCAACATAAGCAATTTGCTTTCTTGAACTATATTCAGGCTTCTGCTGCCTTAGAACTCATCTTCCCTACCATTTCTGGTATCACTGCATAAAGGGCTCAACATAATACTGTAGATAGGGCATATTCTTGCTTTGTCATATTTGTCTGAGTTTTGAATGATTATTTGTCTCAATTACTGAATTGCAATGAAAGGGATTAGTGGTTTAGGATAAAAGTTAAATGGCCAAACAGAAAAATCACAGGGAGACAGCAGGAAAAGAAATCTCTTCCTCCCTAGTCTTAACCTATGGTTCCACAGAACCTATGAAATATTTTTTTAGTAAACAGTTATATAAAGTCATTTCAACCTAAACTGACTGATGAGATAAAATTAAATCATCCTACAAAGATATACAAATTTACTAAGAGAAAACAAAATGAACCATTAACACAAAGATTCTGTAATGGAAGTAACCATATCCCAGCCAAGTAAGAAGAATCCCTTCCCCAAAATTAATCATACAGCCTCTCACCTTCACTTATTTAATGACCCACTTGTCAGAAGCAGAGTTATTTCATTCCAATCATAAAAGGGTTCAATCTACCTGCATACAACATATCCCAGGGCAATTTTGTTGCCAAATTGTTACGAGACAAGTCTAGAGCTGATAGGGTATTGAGTTACTGTTGGATGCACAAAACAAAGAGTTCTGGAATACCAATGGGGTACACTTATGTATACAGCCAAGTTCTCTTCCAGATGAATAAATGAAACCATGATACCACCTCTCTCTTGACTGTAGTCGTATAAGAATCTGACCACATGGCTATGAATACAACTCATGAAAAGAAATTGTATGAGCCACATGGTCTCAAGGAGAATGTACCTTTGCAAAAAGAGTGGAATAATGTTGTGACTTGCATAGACTGAACTCTTACTATGTATTAGAATTTCACCCAATTAGAAAAATAGAGAAGCGCAATAGTAAAATCAGAGAATTTAAACCACCAATATCCTTGATTTTTTTAAAAAAATATTGTGCCCAGTATATTTAGTATAGAATTACCAATTTGCATAAAGAAAAATTAATAACTTAATGCATTGAAATTTGACTGTTATTTTGCTTTTTTTTTTGCTGCTGGGTTAGTGTTGCATAGAGCGAGGCACTGGATTAGAAAGAGTAGAATTTTCTAGTTCCTACCTATGTCATTGGTTACCATCTTGGAAAACTTTCTGCTTTTGGTCTTCACTGTAAATAATATTTCAATAAAAAAGATCAATCTAAGTGTATCAAAAGGTGAACTGAAGAAAAATAAGACTAGAGAAAAGAAAAATACTGTACCCTTTTCTATAAAATTATTCATTTTTTGTTCATCATCAGAATTGTTTGGTGAACCAGAACCTACAAGTGGAGACAGAATGAAATGGATATACATTTGACGTGAATGAAATGGATATATCTTTGACACAAAATCAATGTATTAAAACGAGCTTTGAGTTTAATGAAGATAGAAAGGTGTATTAAAATATCAAATACTGATACTGGTATTACCTGTAGCTGTACTGGATACTATAAAGTCCTAATTATTTTGGTATGACAAGAATTCTGCCACATTAAGACTAACCACAAAAATGATAATGCAAGGTACAGCGTTGCACATTGCAGCAAGTTTATTGCTAGAAATATTTCCCTCATTACATAAATGTTTACATTGAATAACTAACTGGCTGTACTAATCACGACTCCAGACACAAAGCTTAATCTAAATTGTAATTCACAAAACACTGCTGTAACAAACTCAAGTTCCATAAATCCATTTGGTTTTTTTCCAATGCAGTAAGTCACTGTTGGGCAACAACTCTTTAGCTATTGTCCAGACAACTCTGAGCCAATGCTGCCGCTTGGGACTTTTCTGCACCCCTAACACTGAAAAAACCAGTGGTGGCTACAGACCACAAATTCAGGCTTACCATTGTCATAAAATTAAAACATTGCCAGGAAATTAAACATAATTCAACTAAAAATTTCCAAATTTAGTTGGATTTTGTGTTATGGAAGTGTAAAATAAGAATAGAATGCAAAAACTGTGGCACTCATGAAGACAAAAACTTGACAGTCTACAATGCTATATAATGTTTTATGGATCAAATAAATCCCCCTGAAGCCTAAGCATATTACTGTTTGACTTCTATAGGAAAAGCAGGAGATAATGTTACTATTTCTCTTGCATTTTCACAGTATTTCTGCAGTTCTGTGTTACTGAAACTGTAGGATACTCTAACTTGCATGGGCAGTCAGACCCTTTTGCAGTTCTCTCAGCTATGTAACCACCCACTGGAGGAAGTGTAATGGAAATTAGCTTCCACTTCTCTTAACTTGGACATGGAAAAGTAGAAGATTTAGATCATTTCAGCAAATGCAGACTTCAGTCCAAACAGTGACTGGTCTGTTTTACAGATCATATTGTAACCATCAAAACCAATAAGGCACTTAATTGCCAATCCTATCCTCCAATCTTAAAGCTAGTAATGTGCAAACATTTTGTGTTCGTGTATTTTCCTCTTGAAAGCCTCTAGACTGGAAAAAGTGTATTTAAATCTAGCCTCCATCCTGCTTCTCAATCTCACCAATACTGTGTAGCTGATGTCTCAAAAATGTCCTCTTTTAGCTCTGAAAACTAAGTGGCATTTTCAAGCTTCTTTCCTGTTTTGCACTGTTGCTCAGAAAAGATAAAAAACTTAAACCAAAGCTAAGAAATTGTAGTTCTTCTCTCTTCAAAACATCACTAACTGATTTCTTTATCAGGGAGGTGTCTCCCTCCGTATTTTTTTTTCAAAAGGAAAACTCCACAGAAACTCAGTTTTCCAATCTTCTAGAATTTATTCTAAAATGAACTAACTTTAAAATACTAATCCTCAGACATCTCAAATTGGAGATTGAATTTTATCCCTTCATGATTACAAATTTCCATCTAATTCATCTTCCTTTTAGGACACTTGAATTTATCTATTCTAAGTTGTCTCGTTATTTGATCCTCTTAAAGAAAAATCCAAATTTCATTAATTTTTAACCTATTTCAGCTCACACAACTCAGACAGGAGGGAGGGATATAAACAGAGGAGGGGAAGAAAATTTTAAAAAATAGAGGGTTTCCATAAACCTTGATTTTCATCTTTGGACTTGTCTTCATTGCACTGTTAGTGGAAATGGTGAAGTGCTTTGCTCTACTTCAAATTATGAAAGAAACCCTCTAATTCAAACTACAGAGTGTTTTAAGTGCAAGTGGTTTGGGCTGACATTTGGGTGACGCTGGAGCAAGGGGGAAAAAAGGACACACATTAATGGTTACAATTCTTTAGCTGCTCATTGTACACATTTTACAGCAGTCTACCAGAAACAAGACTTAGCCTGGACTTTTTAAGTGGGTCAAATTCAAATGCCTTAGGAACACTGATAATTATCCTCAGTCTTGACAGAGAAAGAGATTTACTGCAACTGCAGCACTGCACAGCAAATTGTTTACATACATTGGTGGAACGCAATAGGGAAGATGCACTTTATTCTAAACACCACAAAAATGCTTTCATTAGAAATGATGCTGAAGTTGAGGACTTCAGCCTGTCAATACTTAACAATATACAGGCTTGTCATGAAATAACATCTTTGGTTAGGACTTTTAATTAAAATTCTCAGCCAAGTTTTGCTTTAATTATAAATAAATCCAATTTACTCTAAGACATAGCAAAACAAAAAATGACATTGATAGATCTAGACAAGAGTTTTGCACAACTTAAAATTAACATCAAAAGACAGGAGTTGTCAAATCAGAAATTAAAATTTATGTTAAAATTTCTACTAGAGCTACAAACAGTATATTTTGTTTTGTTATGCTTTCCACTTGGCTTTGAAAGATACAGGCTATAACAGAAAAGGAATCTATCTTTAGATTTCCATCTTGGATTACCTTCTTGCACTGCTTTGCACATGTTACTTTACATACTTGATTTCAACCTGCAGTTTAGTCCTTTACTTTTACTTTTGAGTAAAGCTTTGAATGAAACAAAATAACATCTTTAAAAGCTCTGAGTAGTATGTGAAGTGACAATTTTTAGCAACTACAAGAAATATACACCTCTAATACTACATATTGATATGCACTATTAAGTATTTACAGGGCTATAGCCCCAACTAGCCAATACTAAATAAAATATTCAATAGTATTATATACGGAATCTTTAATTTTAAAGTCACATACATTAGCAGCAACTGAAAAATAAATGGGGGGAGAGGAAGAGTATTACTTAGGGAACTCTTACTTTGCTAGGATACCAGTTTCTGAAGAAGCAGAAGTAAACTTGTACATTTTACAGAAATAATCTTTACCACTTTTGAGGGCTCTGAAACACCATCACATGAACTATTACAGGAATTTGTGCATCTCTTGTCAATGCTTCAAAATTCCAATGTGCAGTATGTTCCCCGAGGCATAAATATTTCAGCTTCTATCTCTCTTCACTCATCTTTATGACTGATTCCTATTGCATCTCTTAAATCAGCCTCATTTTAAAAACCCAGTTGTGCAACAAAGCAAAATTTATGACAGCTCAAATCTTTTGTGAAAGGACAATAGGTTTTATATAATTACTTAACTAGTAAGTGTTGACTTAATACATGCTGCCACCCAGGACAGTAAGAAGCTGAAGATAAAGTTATGATTACCTGATGTGGGTGACTTGCAGCGGTCTTCTGGCACCACTGTACCTTCATTAATATCACAGAGACCTGATGAAACAAAACCAGTGTATTATAAATAGAGCCACTGCTTTATTCTTACTTCCACTGCAGTTAGGAATTTCATTTCTTACTAGATACAAACAAGTCAGTTGTGATAGAATTTGTTACATATTACCTTATTTTTTTACATTACCCACAGTGACTGTAGAGTCACTTCTTCCTACTAAAGTTTTCTTTGCAAAATATACTCCCTCATTAAATTTCTGTGAAAAGCACAGTATTTTCAGCAAGAGACTTATCAGAACACCTAATTACTTACAAACTATAGATAGACATATTAGGTACAAACCTAATTTGTTTTGAAAAAAAAATAAATCAAAGTTATATTAAAAACGCAATTGCAAAAGAAAATGAGATGAAAGAGCATTTTGAGGACTACAAACACATGATGTGTGAAACTACAGTGCCTTTTTGCAAACTACTTTCCCACTGTTACAGTGATATGCTGTGTACTTGCCAATTTGCATTGCCAAGTTCACTTTCCAGAAAAAAATCCTTATTGATGTCACTTACAGAATTCAGGTCTTAGGGTGCTTATGAAGGTGTTCTGCCTTATATGGAGAATGCTGCTATAATTCTTACATCATCAAATCTGATAATTTGAATAACTGCAGTAATTTAACATCTGAAAAACAATTCCTTTCATTCCAGTAAAAGAAATAAAGCCTAGTAGTACACAATCAGATGCTAAACATGGCAGTTGCCTCATAAGGGTCCTAAGTATTACTTCATAGCACTAACTAGAAGTATACCAAAAAGTTTTCTATTTTTTTCCCTTTCTGACAAGAAAGTGCTGTCAAGGCTACCCACAATTAAAAAAAGTGAACTTCATTGATATTTTAAGGTTAGAAATGCATCTTCAGGTTTGTATCATAAAATTTTCCTTCAGAAATTTCATGATGTGATACAAAGGCAAACAAGCATGTAATATTTAACAGTAACAGCTATGAAATATTTGTTAAAAGTAACGGGTTTTGCATGCACACAAATATTTCCAACAGTCAAAAGGTCTGAGAGGTGTAATGGCAATGGCTAAGGCAACAAAGGCATCACATGGAAAACCTGTCTATACAGCTGGACACTACAGATGCACAAGTGCATCTGTACATAGCTGTTAACAAACAAAAAATATAAACCCATCTCTATTCTTCTATAAAAGCTTTAAAGTTTCCAAACACTAAACCAGAAGGCAATAGTTTAAAGGAAAAAATATTCTCCTGAAATATCATATCAATATGGAACACATTGAGAGTATGTTGCATTCATGGGTTTCATTTATCAAAATTATTATTTTTTGAGATTACTAAGAGCATGTGCAGCTTGAACCTCAGAAGTCAATGACTAGAATTGACACTGCATTGTCAAACGACCTTAGGGCTTTGTTAGAGCCTATGCTTAACAGTCCAGGAACCAATTTAAATTCCAGGTGGATGTTAATATTTCCACTACACGGGAGAAAGAAAAGAAATGTATGTAGCAGTAAATCAATGAACACTATGGGATAATCATGGTACATATTCTCCAAGTATGATCAAATCTCTTAAAGTACCAGAGTTTTAAACACACATGGGAATCTAAATGTTTTGACAGGGTTGTGTAAAATGATTTTACAAAAATCCTGATGCTGCTCTGACAACATGCAATAGAAGTTTTAGATAGTAAGAGTGCTGGGAGGATAAACATGTGCTGTGCTCTTTCTTGGAAGTAGTTGCTCCTTCAGGAGCCAAAATGAACAAATCCCAAAACACCATTCAGGAACTTCATTTCCTCCTTTCTGTAAATATTTTAATTCTTTACTTTAAAGAAGAGTTTATCTTCTTGCACTAGTTCTCCTATGAAAACTCATGAACTGACAGGAATAGTGTTTAGCCAAGAATGAAGTCACACACCTGCATGCTTGATTTCTTTGTAAGAAGACTTGAGGCTATGGCTTGATTAACATATCTTAATTAATAACTCTGACCAACTGATCCAAAAAAAACCACAAAACACTCCCTCGACACCTAGGCACTAATTTTATGCATTAGATAAGATTTATTCCATGAAAGAATAAGTGTGTATTATGACAACCATTATGGCACATAAACCTTGAAAATCTGATCATAGCCATCACTGCTATTATTTAAGAGAGAAAGAACAGGAATAGATGAAAAGTAATTTTACCCATGACTGTGTTAATAATTAAACTATAACTGAGAACACCAAGAATGATCTCACTTAAGTCTACAAGCTAACAGGGTTTGTCCATGACCAGTGAGAAGAAGAAACTGGTGTCAAAATATCTATTGCTGCTCATCTTAAAACCCAAAGTATCCTGATAGAAGCACTGGCAGTAAGACAGCTCTGGAGAAGTTCTCTGGTGAGAGAGGTGTCCATACCATGCTGCATCAAAAACTTCCTAGAATTACAGCTGAAATGATGTATAAAGTAGTTTCATGGGACTTTTGTCAGTTTTTCACACAAGCTTTAGGGAGACATGTTTCCAAAGAACCTACAACTTCACTACAAACCAGCCTAATTAAAAATTACAACTAAAACTAGCTTTGTAATAACCATGACAAGCACCTGATGACACTGTCTAGCAGGCCTTAACAAAACACATACACTGCATGCTCCACAAACTATAAATTGCCACCCAAAACATGTGAGTAATATACCTGGTATGAATCACTGATAAATTCCAAAACACGATCCCAACTGGGAGCTTGTATCTGTAGAGCTAGCCTGAAATGACAGTTTACAGTCTAGCTAGTGTAGAGAGCCTTGTCTCTAAATAGATGCTGCTTTAAGACGGGAATCTGAATTTCTTCTCTGAGTAGAAAAAATAAGATGACAGAAACATACATCATATTCTTGCAACACAAGTGACGGGAAAAAATCTCGCATTTCCATTCATATTTTAGAAGATATGTAACTCTATGAATTTTTTTTTAAAAACGTCTTTGAAAATTTTCAGTTGGTTGATTAAGGACACACCATTAACTAAATCGTAAATACATTACAGAGGCTAACAAACTATTCAATTGACATTTTAAGATGAAACATCGAGAAAGCAGAGTTCCTATTGAGGAAGGACCAATCCTTTCTGCCTTTTTTGGAAGGGGCTGAATAACAGAGAATAATGTTTTCCTACTCACCCCTCCCATACTGAAATAGTTTTCAGATCAGCCAAATTTGGGACACTATGTACAATAGCAGTATGCTGCTCTGTTGCATGCTGCCTGAATGTGAATTTAATGTAACTAACTAAGAACTTGTCTGAACTGAATGCATGTATAGGGTAGTGTGAATTTTTTTTCCCTAAATACACTGCTGTCTCAAAGAATCAAAATATATTCAGTTTCTCTAAGACAACTGCATTACACAGACATGCACTTTTTCCAGGAAGATTTGCAAATTAAGTACTAATACTCCCTGATGATTATTAGAGTTGTACAGCAGTGGAAAAAGTCTTATGCATAAAAAAATAATTTTGAAGTATTAAAATTCAAATTTTGTCAAGATAATGAACTCAACAAAGGCATGTCTTTTAAAATAAAACCAAGGAAGCATAAGTTCCTTGCATTTTTACAAACACTAAATGCAGTCATTGATGTCCAAGAAAGGGTGAATGCAAAATCTAAGTGTTCTATCTCTTATACTTCCAATCCTATAATAAAGGGTAGTGCTTAAATGTTAAGACTTACTATTTGTGAAAAATTATACAGCAATAATACTTTATTATTTAAATTATTGAAGTCACATACATTGAAAGTACTACAAATAATGAGAAATATTAAATAAATAGGGAAATAGTTTTCAGTTTTAAAAAAGACTGTAGCTTCAGCTAATCAAGACATGGTCACAATGACAGACAGAAAGAACCACATGCTTGAGAAATTAACTCTTGTACAAAACTTGCTTTAATCTATTCCTAAATAAAATGGTCCAGGTAAATTTAGCTTTAGAACCTCTGGTTTCAGAAACTAGTTCTGGGATTTCTTTTGCTTCTCTTCAAAACAATCAATCAGTGCTAGATCCTGGTTTTCAGTTCTGGATCATCATAAGGTGGAGGCAGTTCTTTTATGCCTAGCTCCCTTTCTACCTTGTCAGCAGAGGATGAAAGACTGTAGAGAAAGCAGTATTTGGCTATGGGGACTGCCCTATGAAATGTATTTCTTTTTGCTTGTTGGGGGAAAAAATAGCACAACTAAGAATTGGACCATGATTTCAAATTCTGGTTGTTTGGTTTTTGTTGGTTTTTTGTTTGTTTTAACTCCATTCTTCCTGTAGCTTAGTTTTATCCTATTCTACTTCATTTTAAAAATGGGGTGATATTACCTACCTCTACCCAGGGGCTGGAGAAAGGCATCCTAGGGAAAGGAACAATGTTACGGTTTTAGAAAAATAAGCTTTACGTTCTCCAAGTTCTTGGATGCTGTGAATGATTTCATAAGTCATATAATCTCTCAGGCAAATCATGGTTCTGATGGGCTACCTCCCTCACACAGATACCTGAAATCCAAAACTGCTTGGAAACCACACAGGGCTCTGCAATACACCAACACCTCCACTCTTAAATCCCTATGAACAACATCTTTGTAGAAGTAAATTTTCATTTTAGTTGACAAATCATGGTTTGTCACAATGTTTATTATTCTTAACACTAGTAATCCTCTAACTCTAGAGTTCTGAAGCCCTTGCTGCCAGAAAGGGAACCAAGCAAGGGAAGCTTCTAGTAAAACAACACTAAATTTGTGAGTAAGATCTTGCGCCTGTAAACATCTGTAACTTCTGAGATAGGATCTCCTTCTGATTTTGGTATTTATTTAAAAACACAAAATACAGACTGTTACAGTTGCTTTTTTCCTTCACGTTTCTTTTAAAGATATCATGAACAGGAAATACAATAGATGTGTGATGGATTAAAATCGGTTTCTAAAAGTAAAGCAATTAGTTAAAATGGACTAAGAGATATTTATGGTGAGTGAAGAAATTGAAAAATCAAATTCAGATGTTCAAAAACATTTGAATGTCATGAGATGACTTACTTATATAAGAGGTGCGAAGCTTTTTCACAGACTCTGAATATAAGTTAGAAAGGCCGCACATGCAAGAAGCCACAGTCAGCATACCTTTATGAAGCAATGAGAAAAGGAAAGACGGAGATACTAACAGTACACTTCAGACAGAAAAGCCAGCCCAGTAAGTTGTACAACCAGGTTTTTAAAGTGCTCTTGCCATGCAGACTGTTAGTATTAGAAGTTAAGATGAAAAAAAATATGATTTCATGTAACAGCTACATTCATGAGCAAAAAGGACTTTAATCATGAACATCTGAGACACAGCTGAAACACACAGTTATGTGGATCCAATACATTAAAATAACAAAAACTAAGAAAACAAAGCAAGTGATATTCAATGCTCAAAAAGGCTGTTTATAATCTAAATGCTTGAAGCAGAATTTAAGTCCTTTACTCCCAAGACAAATTAATACAGTCAACCAGTAAAGTTCTCTCTCTCAAAGTAATTTTATAAGTTCATAGAAAGCAAATATTTTACCTGACAGGATAAAAACTCTGTGTTCTGCTCTATAATGACAAACTTCAGATCAGTTTCCTCAGCTGAAATAAGCTGACCGGTGCTAACTGAATCTTTTTCAAACCAACCATTTACTAATACACATCTTTGAACACTCACTTCAATTTGAAGAAAATATTACTTAAAGAACTTACCAGGACTTTATTCTGAACCTTTTACAGAAATCAATATTAAAGCATGAAGAAGGGGTTTTTTTGAACAGTTTATTTCCTATCAAAAAATAATCATTTGGGGCAGCAGTGACACTGTTTGTCATTCTGTATTTAGCTGTCTTCCAAAATAGGTTAGGAGAATCCATGACACATCAAGGAGAAGAAAATTTTAAAATACTAAATTTTTGTTTTGGCAACAAAAAGCTTGAAATTTTGACTTAAAAGTCACTTTCCTCCTCAGCCAAAAAAAGAACACTTCTTATTTTTAAATCAAAGTCCGTTTTTTTATTGTTTGTTTTTGTTTCAAAGACAGATTTATTTTGCCAGTTTGTATTTGGAAGCTTATTTGGTTCATTTAAATGAAAGGCTTCCTCTCAAGCATAACATAACAGCATAAACAACACAACATGCTTTAGGTTATCAGGGACATTTCTAGTCAAAGTTTGAAACAGGAAGCTAAAGATCCCAGCAGACACACTGGCGATCTGCAACATTAATGGGTTTACACCAGCACATGATATGGGTACTACCTTTATCAGAAATATGAAAGTAGTTATAATTCTTCATGCTGTGTTATATTCTTGTAAACTGCATAAATGCATTGAACATTTATACTTGTATATATTCACACAATTTTCCAATTAGCTTTTTTTTAAATCATCTATTACCCTGAAAAAATAAGCAATGATCTCAAGTATCAGTAGATTCCACTAAGCAACAATTTTTAAGCAAACATGAATTAACAAACCTGCAATTGTGACATTTAGGGACAGATCAAGAAGAAAGGATGAAACCGCAGTGGAGAAAATTACCATTGTATTCAAAGAAAATACACTAATAGACTAGATAACCAACTCTGCCTTTCTTCTAAGGTTAAAACACATTTTGGGTTACTCACCTCCAGATGGTTGCCGAGCTTTTCGGGGAGAACGTGGCTCCCTGCGATAAGGATCATTGGAGCCATACAGTTCAATAGTGCCTAGATTCAACAGCACTGTCTTCTGGAGGTAATCAACCATGGCAATGCCATTACAGTTTCCAAAAACTACTCTGGAAAAAGAGAAGTGGAAGGAAAGACAGTGGTAATTAAATATCAGTAAAGTTTTGTATCAATATTTGCTACTGTCCAGCATTTTAAGGCTTCCTAGTTTTTACAAATTATCCTAGATTGCACATATTTATAAATTACTATTCTACAATACAGTATTGCTTAATTGTTCTCTTGTAAAAATAAGACACTGAGTAGAACAGATCATTGTCATTTTACTATCTGACGGCCTTAAACTCTTGGCTGTACAGTGCCAAGTGAGCGAGAGTGATGCTGATTTGCTTCAGCTGTTAGCATCATCAGGATCTGCCATGACCCAAAAGGAATTATCTTGTAAGCACAAGAGACTGTGTTGCTGTGCAGCTCATGTGAACACACAAAGAGAATGATTAATGGACAATTTTAACCCCCTTCGACAGAGTAATGAAAAAAGACTGTGTAGAATATACTTACAGGCCATACGCTGAGTTGACTGCTAAGCTGGTTATCTGTTGAGGAGGTTCTCCACTCACCCACACTAGCTGGATAACTAGCTCAATTTGGTAGCCAGGAGACTGCTTAAGAGGAGAATTTTTAACTCTGCAAAGCAAACAAAACATGGTGTCTTTTTATGCCACCCTGTAGTCTCCAATTTTTCCTTATGGGCTCAGAGTTCAATAAATTCTATCACAGTGGCCTTCCTAAAGTTGGAAAATTGTAAGAAGTATGATCACAAATACATAAAAGCAACCAGAAGAAAAACCCACATTGAAACTGATCATTCATTTCTTTAGGGGCCCTTTTGATTCACTGCTTAATTGAAAATTAATTGAACAATGATCACAAATACTTACTTTTTCACATCTTCAGAGCAAGGCATAATAGTGATAATATGCTTATTGCCTTGAATAAAGGTGTTCAGTCAGTGTCTAAAAAATGTGTTACCCATTGTTTTTCAGAGTTCCCAAAAGAACTCTGATTTGGAGAATGGAATGGGGTGAGAGGTGCTTGTGGAATAAAAACATACTGAAAAGGGAAACGAAAGCACAATGTATTGAGACAAATGCAAACAAAAAACTGATGATTTTGTAGAAGGAAAATGAAATTAAGTAAGTTATTGTAATGGTAGACCAGTTGTATGCAATCAACCTGAGTGTGTGGGAATTGAAGCTCCTGGAAAGATTTTGTTTGTATGCTGACAAACTTACTGATGTCCAACAGAAAGCATTAGGTCTTTAATTTTTTAAGGGGGGGATAAAAGTTACGTAGAACAAACTCCTCTGTTTCCCAAATTCCTCTTCTTTCACCCATTCATTTACATTGAGGCATTTTTGGTTTGTCAATATTTTACGTAAGAATTTTCTACCTTTTCTACTCAGTCCAGTTTTCTTTAGAAACACACTTCTGCAACTCAGTGCAATCAATATGACAGGAAAACTCTCATCCAGATAGAGCAAGCCCATCAGAATTAGTTATTTTCTGGATGGATAGGCTCAAAAAATTAAAATCCAAGTTGGGGCCTTAAAACTTCAGGCAACAAAAAGTACATACTGAATTTTGTATCCGCAAGACATTCATATTTCTTGCATTCTATCAGAAACAGGTGATGGCCCAGACATCTCAAATGCACTCCTCTAGAAGAGTTACAAAACCCTACAAGATTGTCTTCTTTTAATTTCTAGAAGGAGTAAAAGCTCACACAAAGAAGTTTACAGAAAAAAATTATCCCAGTTAAAAAAGATCTAAAAACTGGCCAAAGACCTTCATTGTGAGCACTATGAGGCATCATGCAAAGTGAAGATCCATGACAATGGGACATTTATTTATTTCTGTTTCCAAAATACCAAGTAGTTCCCCTGAGGGGTTACCAAAAAAAAATAATTCTAAAACAAAAGAGTTACCATTCAGCTAGCTATTTGTAAGATTTTTTACCACTTTTGATTTGGCTCTAAAAACCTAAGGCTCTGGAAAAGTAACAGATGAAATATATTCAGACATACTTGGCCTAAGGTTAAGGAGAGCCACAAAGCATCAAGTTTCCTATTCAATTCTACGGACAATGAGATATCAAAGTGACTAAATCGCTGCTATTGACAAATGTTTGCTCTAAAACATTTTCTAGAACTATACTAACACCTATGCCTAATTTTCCTAAAACACGCAAATCGTAAGGTAAGGATTGTCTGCTTTTCAAAAATCAGCTTAATGAATTTTAAAGAAACTAAGATTGCTATAGTTGTTTCTTAAACAGAGCTCAACTTGCAAATATTTGGAAAATGTTGCTCTAGGAAATAGCACATTTTCACCAGCAATGATAATAATAACGAAGTATATATATTTGAATCACATATTCCTGTAAAGTTTCATACTCAGAAGTGTAACAGAATATACCTACTTTAAACATGGGACATTATCACGAAGTCCATCAGACGAACTGCTACTAGTAGATGGATGAGACTGGGAAACAATGGATTGAGGATTGGAACCTGTGCCTGGAGTTGGCACTGGTGGCACCTGCTCACCGTCTGGAGTTTCAATATCATTTATTTCATATAGCAGACGTACTTCCAGCATCTGTTAGTTAAGGTAAAAAAATTATCGGTTAAGTCTGCCTTTCAAAAAACCAGGTATGAAATAGATGAAGTGCAACTGAAGATACTAGTGACAAGAGTGACACCAGGACTCCTCCATCTTTTGAAAGATAATGGTAATTTAATAAACAGTGCAACCTAAACACACACATCATCCTCAGAAACACACAGTCATATTAATTATCACAGATCAAATATCTGAGGATTGCTAAAACTTGAAAATCTGACATACTTCCCAGTATTTAAAAGTTTGCTTCTTAATACTGGAAAGCAATTAAATACTGGATATGACACCATTTAATTATCATTCTGCTGACATAAATTCCCAGTTCTGATGATGACTTGGTTTTCATAATTTAAGAATGGTGTAACAGTGCTAAAGGCACATGGACAGCTACACCTTATGTGACACTGTACATATGGGACTACAGCGTTTGATTTTGTGCGGAACTAGATCATACATTTTAAAGAACTAAGTTCATCATAACTTCAGATTTCCTTCTGTTGGGTCTGTAACAATATTAGTATTAATGGCAGCGCAGCGTAAACAGTTTTCTGCCGCTTTATTTTCATCATCTGCAAAGTAGAACTTACTCATGGACTGAAACGAAGAACAATGTAGTCATTTTTAAAACACTCCTAGTGCTGAAGAATAGTTTTCTAGGGGTGACTCATAAAAACTGTTTAGATAAACTACTTCCTCTGAAGGGAATCTACTTGTACATAAGTAAACAGTGGAAGGAAAAAGCCCCCATGTCTCAGGTCCTTAACCGAAGACTTACCCAAAGGGAGCAGAATAGGGAGAGGGTGGGTGTGTGTGTATGTGTCTCAGAGAGGAGGTGGGAGAAAAAAACAGCTACATTATGATTAATACTTTACTTCAAACATAGATTTTATAATTAAACAGCTTCAAATTAGCTTTTAGCTCATACTTTCAAACAAGCAAATTTGTTTGTGTGTGTCTGATTTAGCAAAGGACTTCTCAAACTCTTGTAATAGAATCATTGTACCTCATACAGAATAAAACAATGACACAGCAAAGTCCTTAACAGACTTCAGGGCATGTTTGGCACACTCTCTCTTCTAGCTCTGCATACTGCACGAGTTTGACAGGACAGATGGCAATTACTAGGAATCAAGGAAACAAGAAATCAACTCCCTAAAAGCTTTGAAATTCTGCAACTCCACACCTTATTCACTTCTGTTATCATTTTACCTTTGATAAAGCCAAGTTTTGATCCACTATTCACTTTGATAGATAGACAAAGTACTATTACTGGATGCAAAAACCTGAAAAAGCCACTGAAAACCAGTGTTTTGGTGTGCAAGATTTGAAACTATTACTTTTCTTCCAGAAAACCACATCTCTTGGTTTTGAGACAATTGGTTTTGTCCCTTCCACTAATAAAATGAAAGACAACAAAGTAGTAAATTGCTAGAACTTTCTTATTATAGCCAAATCCCACAAAGTCAAAAATGGATGTACTAATTACCGGAATGACTTCTGTTGTCACTTCCTGCTTGCTGAACCTGTAAATAATGACATGTGCAGAAACTCCAGCTATGCACAGCGTTCTGCTTTCTGGACACCATGAGATGATCTGGATAGCATAAGGATCTTCATCTACTATATCTGTGTTTGGCCTGTCATCTTTATTCCGTGATTTTTCAAATACTTTGGCTGTTTTTAGCTTGTAGAGTACTTGCAGCGTTACTAGGGACAAAGTAAAAGAGATAAAAATTAGCTTTGATCTAAACAGGTATTTTTCTCTTGTTATTTTTAAATTTATTGACTTGTCTTCAGAGATAAAACTATCATATTCAACAAAAGAGGGCAGAGTAGACAAAGTAAATTTCTGTGTTGCCTCTGCCCATGCAGTGCACCACTTGATCAATACAGGATCAATTAGCATAAAAAACAGCCCAACGCTTATCTTCTGAGTGTTGGATTAGTTTATAAGCTACAGTTATAAACTAAGCTCTCACAGCTTCTCAAGGCTTTACTGTACTTAGAGATCTCTTTATAACAATAACCTCTAGTTACATATGCCATATATGCAACTTAATCATATCTATGGCAGAGAAAGTGAAGCTTCTTTTCTTTCTTCTTCAAATATTTCAAATCCATGGCCTGTCTCCTGTGCACTCACACTTAAGTCTCAGTTCCTCCAATTTATAGTTTATTTTGTATGATCGTTCAAAAGTGCTGCCCTCTGATCAGTCCACATTTTTGATGACAAAGTTTCCTAGAACTGTTCTAGTAAGATCTTTCCAGTTTTAAAATGTGAACAAGTTACTCCATGTTGATTTTACTGACATTCCCACTTAATTATCACAGTATGCAACACAGACTGCAATTCATGAAACCTCCACTTTTCCCAGAAACTAAGTTCTAAGTGTAGATTACTGATACTATATGCAAATAAATCATCTCTGATACAGCTAATTTTTGAACAGTATCCTTCTCGGCTGTACTTGTAATTCTTTACTACATTTTCTTTCCACTTTCTCCATGCTGCTTTCAAACTTCACAGACATCCCCAGTCAATGCCCCAAATCACTTCTATAAATACTAATCACAACATTAGGAAAACACAAATTATAGCATCCTTTCTCCTCTTCCGTATTTCAGTGGTTTTACCTGAACCACATTTCCCTAGTCCACCTGTAAGAATTTCCTATTACAGAGATTTAAAAGTTTAAAAATCAAGACAGAGGATACTTGCAAGTTTCTTTCTTAACAGGTTTATTTATCTATTTTAGAAATAAACTAAATGTCTTCAACAGGATCTCCTGTTGACAGATCTATGCTGAATAGGTTTTTTACCCACATAGAATCAATCAGGTTTGTCTTCCCCTCCCCCCCAAGGTTCCACTCCCACCCTAAACTGAAATTAAAGATCTATAATGCTCCAAATCATCCTCCTCCCAGTTTTTAAACATATACTTTGCATCTGTTCCCTCCCACAACCACACACGCTTTAGCATTTTGGAATCTCACCAGTTTTCCACAAGTTTTCAAAGACAACTGATGATGATTCCAAGATTGCTTTAAACAGCTTTTAAGCACCAAGAACAAGGTTAGTCATAACTAGATCAATGTAAAAAAACTCTAAGTCTGTGCAGTCATTTCTACTTTGAGTTCTTACTGCATTTCTCACTGTGAGCTGTGTAGACCATCAGATGCATTTGACCCTTTTAACTGCAGATGACAAATGTAAAATGGTATCAGACTCTTCAGGCCTATTGAGTCTTCCAAAGAAAAGTGTCTTTGTTTTATTGTTCTCCTGCCTTTCTTCACAGATGCATAAATCATTTTGCTAACAAAAACTTCTAGTAGTTTCAATTCTCATTTTTAGATACTGTGATTTATGGAGAGCTGATGGTCTTAACACATGCCTCTCTACTGTCTAAAAAGACAAAAATAACTTAATGAAATTTAATTGTACTCAAAAGGAATACATTTGCCTGTCATGCATCTCTATAGTCAACAATACTATCAAAGGGGCTTCTAAAAAATTTTAAGATTGTTCCATTCTAACTGGCCCTTGGGCTACCAATGCATTTACTCTGAGGTGGCAAAACACAGCGAAACAGCTAAGAAATAAGATTATATTTAATTTTAAAGCAAAATTTCCTGTGAAGTTACTGACTCTACAGAAGGCAAGAAATAAGGAGAACGACTAGCCTGCAATTACATTCCATTAGAGAACTCAGTTTAGAAAACTCCTACTGCACAGGAAAAAAATCTCCACTGAAACCACTTACTTGCTGAGGCATCCCAAAACTTGATTGACCCATCAGCATGCCTATGAAATATTAAAAAATTAATAAGATGGTAAAATGGTTAGTTGGAGTCTTAGACCTCTGTTACTGATTGGAAAGTATATGATTAACATTCTATTTTTATTAGCATTCTTAGTGACACATAATTTTACCAATTTATTGGAAGCAAAATTTTAGCAATATGTGCTCCAATTACTTTGGACAGAAGGGAATACAAAAACATTTGGAGGCTAACTCCCTCATGATTCCACCGCACTAATACTAATTTACCACTTTAAATACTGAGGCATACCTTACCATGTGTTGTTTCTTAAGAGATGCCCTATATTAGGAGCAACACTTGTAAAGAAGATGCCTAAATATACAGTATTTCACTGTAAATGAGTCACCTAACTTGTTTATTTAGCCTTGAAACTGAGAATCAGATGACTAGATTTTTTCAGGACTGTCTCTCAAAGTCTCTGCAAATGTGTAGTATAAAGTGACAGTAATCCTCATTAGGGCTAATAGGCTGTTCTAAAAAACTTTAGTGGTGCTCTCACTTTCAGTGACGCACTGTACAGTTATAAATTAAATTTTGCTTATGTTCCTTACAGTTGTACTAGAAGGATCAGTCTCAAAATGATCAGATTTAATTATTTGGTTGTTCTTCTTGAGATATAAAATTGGCTTCCCTTTGAGAACTGAATTCAGTAACTGCTTAACGGATTTTCTTTGCTTTAAAACACTACACAATTTTTTTCCAAAAATTAAAGAATAAAAGATCACTTTGATCCAGGATACTTTGATAACAAGCACACAATCACAACACCACATCATAAAAAATAATCCCTGTAAAACATCTGTTTCTACCTTCTCTTCCACATTTGCTTTACTTTCTCGGTAATGGCTCAAGATTATGCCAATGACTTGTCTGGTGAACATAATTTCATAAATCATTCAAACCACTCATACAAAACAATGTCCTGAAAGAGGAACAAAATATTCTCACTTATACTTAATCAGCTAAGAAAGTTATTACTACAGAATGGTATCACTTACCCTGTAATAATTATCTCTGGATAGCTCTGAGTGACCAAACCCCAGTTGCCTCCACTAATAGGCCATTCCTGGAAGATTAACAAACACACTTAGGAACAAAATATCATACAGTGCAAAGTTAAGCCACTGAAATTACTGTACATACTGCACAATCCAGTATTTCATGTGACTTCAAAAGTAATTAGACACATCCACTGCAGAGAAAAAAATGTAGAAAAATCAACAAGGGGTATAAACACTACCCCTGTTCTAGAAAGTCCATTAGCTTCCAGTGATACGGCAATTGATGGGAGCACATCAGGGAAACATTACTATAAGGCTTGACATATGCTATATTCTCCCCAGACACCTGCTATTAGCTACTGTAAAAGACAGGATGAGTCAGATGGAGCTTTGGTTTTAAGCATAGCCACTCATGTTCTTTAGAGCTGCTGATTCTCAGTATTTTAAAATCTACTAATATGTAGTAGATGTTGTACCTTCTTACTGTACCCTTGACGCTTCTGTCGAGCACCAACTGAATACAGTGCAGGTATCAGGTCCACAGGACAATCAGCAAAATATTCACAACAGGTAACTGGAGATTCATGTATAGTCAAAGGATAGGGATTCTCAAATATAGGATACCTTTAATGGAAGAAAAGGGGAAGACTGTTTAATCTCGAGAAAACTCCTTCTTTAAATGCAGGATACGAGTGAAATGCTAATAACTAAGCTGGAATGCTTTTTGTACAGAGGAAAATAAATACATGTCAAATTAGATTATGACCAAGTATACTACACAACTTGACTGCTCGTCTAGTACACCATCAAGAAAGTATAGTACTTTACATGGAATGTGAAGTTTGTACTGTTTCTAGAGTATTTCTAGAACACCACTATTCCCTACAGTTTTATAATTGTTAATTACTAATTTAATGGCCTGTGGACAAAACGAAGTTACCAAGTCCTAACTGTAGTAACATGGAGCTATGAATTTATTTCTAACTCTTCAGTCTATTCTTCCAGGGAGAAAGACAGGAAGACTACACTTCTAACTTTGTATTAGTACACTCTCCTGAGACAGAAAGTTGTCCAGCACTTTTCATAATCTACTTGCAACTCCAAGATCACTTTCTGAAAATTATGGATAGCAACACTCAGTTACCAATCAGAAGAATGCATCCACATATACTCCCTACCACCACCTCCGTCAGAAAGGTTAGAGTCTAAATGAGGAAAAAAAGTCAATAATACCAATAGATGTAAATATATCTGTGTTCAAAGAATATTTATCTTCAGAGAGGCATGCTACGCATGAGATTCTCCCCCCTTTTTATCTCCCTTTCTTGAGAGGTGAAAAGGGGGATAGCTTCTCAAGCCATCTAAAGGAAAAATTAGCAATAACAGATGAAAATATTCTACATATCAAGGACTTTATACAGAACTATATGGAAGGCTACAACAATCTTTTAAAATTGAAGAAGAGGTTTTATTTTAACAAAATATTACTAATCCATATGAGAACACAAGGCAAAAGGAAGCCTGTAGATTTTATTTTTTTTATTATTTTTGCTGCTTTTTCAGATGTGAAACAATTAATACGTTGCAAGTTAGTTATAACAGAAAATATTTTAAGTCTTCTAAAAACATAACTGCTGAAGACTTTCTAGCACGAAATGGAACAAGCCTTAACATAACTTCAAATTTCTGGCACTGCAAACTATTTCACTTTAAAAAAATAGTCTTGTACAAACCTTTTTATGTCACGCTCATTAAAACGTGTTTTATTGCTCTTTCAACAGATGAATGTTGGAAGCATAATGCTTTTGGTATGTTAGAAACAAGTTCTGGATACAGCATATGGCCATGTAACATTGGGAAAAGCTAAATGAAATTGCTCAGTAGCTGCAGAGATATTAGGACAAAACTTGATCTTCCAAATTCCATAATCTTTGAGGGTTAAGTCTTACAGGTTTGTGTTTTGCCCTAGAAGGATGTTCTTCACAAGGACTTTTTTTTCATTGACCACTGGAGATTTTTAATCAGGAACACTACAAAGATCTTATCTAGTTCCTTTGCTCCTAATCCCTTAATAGTTAGCTGTTACTGCTATACTAATTTCAAAACTCTTCATAAAAAAACAGACAGGATCCAAAATTTTTAATCACCACTGAATAAGAATGTACAGAATGTTCCACGGACAGAGAAACAAAAGACTCAAAATCTGTTAGATAAATATTATTTGTGAAAACTGCAATAGAATACTACTTTTAAGCAACCTCTTATCACAGCTGTAAATCAGTGAGTAGATGTTATCATTATGTATATGATAGCTATAGCATCAGTATTGAGTTACTTGAAGCAATACAGATAGCAACTTATTTGACAATAATATCAGCAAATATTTAAGTGATGACAACAGCCAAAATTACCTGGCTTAGCTGCTCAGTTCTCCCTGCTCCCTCCCCCAAAATTCCAAGCACCCCTCATAGCACTAAGGAATCAACTTCAAAATAAACTGTAACAGTTAAAAAGCAGCAGTGATCAATGAGTAAATTCTGTCAGTCAATCAAGCCTGGAAAAACTCACATGATATTCTACTTATCTACTACATATTAACTTGAGAAAAGTTGATACATCAAGATTCTCAGTTCAGTTGAAGAAACTTTTTATTTATTTGTGTTCTGGACAGAGAGTTGTTATGGTAGATTAAAAAGCTACAGAACAGAACAACAGGCTGATCACTGCAGCCAACCATTAAAAAGACTATACAAGATTCTTACCCATTTTGTGCAAGATCAATCAGTACTAAGTCCTTTTCTAGGAGAACAACTACAGCATATGGTTCCTGAAAGTCTGAAAAAAAAAAAAAAAAAAAAAAAAAGAGGTCACTTATCAGTAAACAGACATCATGCATGTACAGCCTCTAGAATGTAATCAGTCCTTGCACTCTAGAAGGTGAGATTAGAAAAAGCCACTTAGATGACTAGAGTTTTTGAAGATATTTTATATACATTCACTCTCCTGAATATTCCAAGTTCAGTTTGGAAAGTCATGCTGTTTCTTTAATTTGACATTCTCAACAGCTCAAATAACAGAAAAAGAAACATGCAGGTTCACTTGTATAAGCAGGCTATAGGAGAGAAAGCCAGTTTCTCAGCAATCTCATCCTCTCACCCCCAAATTGCTCTTCCTCCTATTCATGGTGTTTAAGTTCTAATGGCTTACAAAACAGATTAAAAGACAGCTGACTCAACAGTAAAATAAGAAACGTGAAAAAGTTTCCAAAGTTTATATTGCTGTCTTTCAGGCAGATCTCAAATTCTGAGCTAAGCAGTTTTACATACTCTGATGGAAGTTGACAACTAAAAACACTGGAGTCATCAGCAATATACTACTATTTCTCTGGGACAACTACTGAGGAACTTCATGTAAGTACTGGAATGAATAAAGTCACCAGAAGTTAAAAATAATACACAAATGCACATCATGGTTTAGCCTTGACTGGAAAGGTCTCATGTGCTCAAATAAATACTGATGGACACATCTGCTGCAGTAACCACAGCCTACAGTTGTAATTCTGCTTTCTGTCTGCACTTCTTTTGGGATTAAAAAGAAAAAACATGCAATGAGTAATTGGCACTCTTCTAGAAGCAAAACAGGTTTTTAGTAAACTAGTCTATCATGATGCTTTGGGAAGTAAACCATACTTCAGACAATAGGAATAACAGATGTTGCTGCTGCAGTCTGATCTCCAGAGACAAAACAGAAAGGCAATAGTAAAGAACATTCTGACGGGATAAACTCCAGAGTTAAGAAGTCGAGGTACTGAGAAAATTCTTTCCAGAGCCTACCATTAGGATATGGTGTTTCACAGAGGGTTAGAAAATCAACAATAGAATAATCCATTTCTAGCACGGCAGTGCTTTTCCCATGCATAACTGTTAAACAGGGTCTTCTTCCTACAGTGTCGTATGACAAGCCTCCTGAGAGAATGATGAAAGGCTCCCTGGAATAAAGCAGAGGCATTTAGGATCAAGCCAAGATAATACACTAAAAGAGATTGGGCAGGTTTTGTAACCTTATAATAAAGCTTGGTGAGATATCATTAAGCAGAGATAGGAGTAAAAATAATGCAAACCAGCTCTCCATGCGATATACAGGTTGGATATGTGTTTCAAAACTTAAAAATCAAGGGTTAGAAGACTATAACTTAAGTCAGACATATCCTCCAAGCCTTTTGTTCTATATTGTTGATTTAACCCATGTTGGAAGTTGGCAAGATGAGCTTTTTGAAAATTTTATAAAACTTTAGAAGTATTTCTTTTCTACTGAACTGCAGATTCAGACCTGCCAACAGCTCCATTTATCCATAACATGAAACAAGCCATCAGGATCAGGAATAAATAGTCCCATTTACTTGCTGTACAGTAATATGACTTGGAGAAGCAACCAGCTGCTTGATAAGCTTCAAAGACCTAACACCTTCTAAGTAGCATCACACATTTGCTCTAGACATTTTATCCATTTCCCCCCTACCACCATGCACCAAATTCAAGAAACTACTATGCACAGACTACTCCTACTCTGTAATCAAATAGCAGAGTAGAGAAAAGCAAATATATTTCTTCTAGTCCTGAGATTAGTCTTCCCTTGAAAAAAATTTTAAAGGCCTTTACAGAAACATACTTTTAAACAGACACATTTTTCTAATACGCACAAAATGTATAGTTTACTATTTTATTTACTGAAAAACAAGATTAAGCAAATATATTAATTTTACCATGTGTTTTCTTATTCACTAATTATCAGGAGTCATCACTCATTTTAATACTGCTTATGTTTGAAATAGGACATAATGCCTTTTAAAGAGCAGACTGACTATTTATAAGTACACAACTCAAGAAATATCACCCATTACTGACTACTGCCTCAAATTCCAGGTTATACTCCTCAAGGAAAAAATAGGCACTTTTAGCACCTCCCAGTTGCCTCTGATCTACTTTTATGCTCACTTTCAGTAGAAATTCTACCCTTTTTTGCATCTTCCTTGGAACCAGGGAGTACGTCAGTATCTGCAGAAAACTTCTAGAGGGAAAAAAGCCATCCTGATATATTGTAAAAAGAGAAGCTGAAGAGATCGTTTATATTTGTATCCATTCCTATAACATCATCTTTCCCATACTCTCTAGATGGATTTCACTAGTTAATATTTGAAACACAAATGTGGGACTAGATGCATCTTTATTCTTGAGAACTGTGTATGAAGGGTTTGGTTTATGCACATGCTGCCCTTCATGAATTTAAAGCCCAGCTGAAATGTACTCTGTGTTTGTAGCACTGAAGGCAAAGCAGACTGAGATAAGCTTCCAGCTTCTACAATTATTTCACAATCTGTCTGATCATCTAGAAAGACCTATGACTGAAGATTTGACAGGATGAGAGTACTGATGGCTGAGGAAGAGACTTCCAAGGAATGGACATAAATCAGACCATGGGTCCATCAAGTTTTCATTTAACCTCAGCTCTTCATATTGAAACTTCACACAATCTTTTATGGTCAGGTTCATGAAGGAATTTCAAGAAAGCTGCAAACTTGAATTGCACCTGATATTTCTCAGGATGTCAGTGAAGAGAAAAAATACTGGTGTGATGTATGTGTAGTATCTCATGTTAGAAGACAGCAGTATTTTTTTGTCTATAGAAATCATTTGCTTTCTTAAACAATAATGCTCCCAGGACAATATGCAGGTTCACCAAGATAAACTGACAATAGCAAAGTGACAAATTTCCGTTTTTAATTTTCATACATCACAGTGAAAACTGCATGTTGGTTTCTCCTGGCTTTATTTTTCAAGGTAATCTGACTGCTTTGGGCAGGATTGCCAAGAGTCTACATCCTTATGAAGCAAGGAATGAAAGAGCTAAGAATAGATTATACTCATCTGTCACATGGATTTTTCACAAATGAATCAAAGATTAAAGTTGACTTTGGTCTGCCAGAAGGATCACTACAGGTTTGTGTACAAATTTTCCCCATTTTCATGAAACCATGTATTTACCATGAACACAAGCTGTGTATTTTCTAATTAAAAATGTTGTTCTTCAGCTCTGATACATATTAAAAGGTTAGTGCACATGAATGTTATTAGAAATATATCATTTAAAAGAAAAATTTAAAAGATCCATACTTTACACATAATAGATGAGGTTAACCCAACTTCGGTCATTACACTTTACCTATCTGAAACAATGGAAGACATTTAACAAAAAGCAGAGAATTGCTATATATAATTTTTAGCAGCTGCTCATACAGAGATTATTTGAACCAGTTCTGCTTCAACAGGTTTGAAAATAATCCCCTTACATCGCTTTCCTCATCAGTTAAATCTGCAAAATCACTTGGAGCACACTTAGAAATTCACTACAAAGGGGGGCAATGTTTCACTGAAAAACCTTCCAGAAAACACAGGATTAGGTTTTGCAGTGTATGAAAACAAAATACAATCGATAGCTGAGTGGCTCACAACCGTGGAGGATGTTTCTGCTCAATTCTAGAAGCAGACTGTCAAATCTCAGCCAGTCTCTGGCAATCCAGATGTGTGAGAGAAGAGTATATACAGAAGTCAGGCCACTGTTACCATCTGGCTTACTTTTCAAACAAGTAAACTTGTCGAGATGTTAATCCTAGTAATAAAGATGGAAAAGACTTCAAGAGTCAGTTTAGTTTAAGACTAGAAATCCTAAAGTAGTAGTGAAGATAAATTCTTTTTGGGAAGTGTGCCTTTGAACAGTTAAGTTCAGACAACAAAATAACAGTATTCAAAATAAATTACTATATCAAGAACTGTTGCTTATCAGGAGACATCATTATTACATAACCTCTGTGTAGAAATTATATATATCTATCCAAGAGGTACTGCTCTACAGGCCAGTGACAGCTGCATGAGCAACCAAGACAATACCCTTTTAGATTATGTTTTACAGGGAGACATTTGAGCTCTAAGTTCTACTAGACAAAGCTCTAGAGGCAAAGAATAAGCTTGGGCAATTTTACCATAATGCTAATATCAACCAGCGCAAATACTATAAGGTACTGAATCTGCAGGACTGGGAAGTTGCATTAGGAAGGACTGAATCCAGAGGGGTGGAAAGTGGCATTAGGAAGTTCAAGAGCCTCTCTAAATTTACTTTAGACAGATAAAGTATGCATAAAAGGCAGTATGGAAACCATTTCAGAAAGCTTGAAAAGTAACCTACCTCTGTAATTCATTGCTTCACAAAAAGATGGAGTATTTTAGATGAAAAATGGTTGCAGTACAATGACATTATGCCCTGGGATCATAAAATGATGCCAGTTTGCTCAAAGAATATAGGAAGAATTTGCCTTTTTTACCCTCATGCAACCTTTCCACATATTTTTCTCCCAGAAATAAAGCTACAGACATACTGTTGTTGTAGGGTAAACTACTTTGGATCTGGAGACTTAAAATAAATACATGAATCAACCAGAAAAAAAAACAACCCAGAAAGTTAAAAAATAAAGTCTGTAACAAAACAGAAAAAGCCTCAAGTCCTCCTGTTTCTCTGACTCCAACCTCACAATATGGAGAACATAATGGAGGAAAAAAGTAAAAGGGAATAATAAGAGCTGCAACAGTAAAAAGAATAGTGCCTGTAGCCCTTAATACAAGTTGCCATTAGTTCTGCTTCTTTCATTCGTGTGGTTCTGGACACCTTTTCTCAAAAAAAAAAATTATTAGAATTAGAAGCAGTAAAGAAAACAATGAAGATCATATCAATGAAGTGCTATCCATAGGAGGAGATACTGAAAAAAACTAGATCTCTGAGTATTCTAGATATGGGAGAAACAAGAAAGAAGGAGTGACAAAGATGCTAGAATTCAATACAGAGCATGGAAAAAGTGAACATGTTTTTTCACAATAAAGAATTGAAATATAACTAAAATATACATTAAATAGTACCTCATATATGCTATAAGCATTTGTTCTTTTCTTGCTTTGTTGCTTGTTTTCAAAGAACAGCTAGAGCTGACTGCTGTAGAAGCCAGTTTATTTGATTCATTTCTTATATTCTTTCAGTAGCTAGAAAAAACACTTGTCCTGTCCAAAACTGATTCCCCTCTGTGCTACAGACATTAAACCACAAACAAGAAATGACAGCACTTTAGCTTAAAGTTAAAACCTTATCTTGTTCATACCTAATCAATTTCAAATGGCCAAGAGAAAAACCATCAAAATTTTAACTACTGAAAGGTATTTCTGTCTTGCCTTAAAATACTTATAAGATTACAATTGACACTGAAAATTGAAGAGAAACTGAAGTACATGTAGCAGTAAACAAACAGATTTTCAGTGCACTGCCTCACCACCACAGTGCAAACTGGTGGGTTTTTGTTTGTTAGATTCTGCCCCCTCCCCACCTTTCAGGAAGTTCAGGAAAAATATCAACAATTATAGATTTAACAGTACACTGAAGACAGAAAACATTAGAGAGAATATTAAATTGAAATGTATCAAAGCACTGAGTTTGGATAAACACTGGAAAATTAGAAGCCCAACACTAGGAAAAGCTGTCTCCCCAAAAAACTACGTATTCTTAGAAATTATAGTAGAATAAGCTCCTCTTTAAACTGTGTGAAAAGCCAACTAGTTTTCATATTGTAATGCTACAATGCCACAGAATAAGCTTCAAAGTAATCTTCTTCAGAATCACTATTCATAATAGAAGGCTTTTGATTACAGAAATTATAACTTGCTGAAACTGAGATTTTTTTTTTATCTCTTTCTTTAGATCAGCTTTTGATATTTCAGTTGAGAAACCATTATGCAAACAGATGTAGACTTCTGCAAGTAAAACATGTCTTTCCAGCTGATCACAGAGTTTCATACATCTGGGAGATAGCCACAGTCCTAAATTTCTATTTACCTCACTTCTAGCAAAAAACAAAAAGACACAAAGCCACTAATATTATAAGCATGGGTACACCAATATGCAGTAAACTACACTGCATCATTTAAGTAACAAATCTTCTATAGATTTGAATGCCTGGAAAGCAAATGAAAACAATACACAAATCCTCCAAAGAGAAAAAGAAAACAAAACAAATAAAATACACAAACCCAACAAAAACCAACTAACCAACCAACAACCAATCAAACAAAAAAAAAAAAACCAAACCCAAAACAAAAACCAACTTCTGCAAATAGCTGAACAGGTTTCCATGAATATTTTATCTTTATATTGCGCTTTTCACTCAAACAATGTAAAGCACTTTAGAACCACAAATAAAAGAATTCCACAGTTCATGAAATCCATCAGCCCTAATTGCAGTCTTGGTGACAAAACATGCTACTCAAGACACTGTAATTCCATCTGAGCCTCTTGTTGCAATTACTGCTTTGTTACATTCTCGATGTGCATAATTAGGTACATTTCACTGCATAAATTACTGCACTCTACTAAAAAAGCTTGTTAATAACATTTTTGTGGGAGGAACATGTATTCAGAATTTAGAATATTTGTATCAGGCCACTATTTGTCGAAGTTCAGTTTATCAGGTCTGTGTTTTGGTGTCTTCTGTGCTTTATCAGCCTTTGTTTCTTTAATGCTCTCAAAAAAACCCAAGCAAATATACACACAAGTTTTAGCAGCATGAAAGAAGCACGAGGATAATGCATTAGCAGTATCTTTACCTAAGTTAAGGTTTGTATATAGCAATTCCTTCATTTATGTTTTTGCAGTTTATTTTTCAATACCTTATTTATCAAAACTATTTCAGCTATTTTACCACAGCTCACTACCATCATAATATGCATCCCAACAACTAGGAAACAAAGTACATTGTCAGAGCATTGCATTTCTTTTACATACATTTTGCATACAAACCAAGTCTTACCCAGCTCTAGCTGTTTTATATTCCACCTTAAGTATAGGTTTGCAGGGCTCTGGCTTCTTCCCATCCTTCAGCTGCTTTCCTAAGATAAATTATTTTCTTATATTAATCTTACAGTTCCACAACATTATAGCAAATTATGAAATTCACTGTGCAACTTGAGTAGCAGAACAACCATGCAAACATATATTCAACAACTTTGACAATTATATTGGAACAATATCATTAAAGATTCATTAAAGCTCTCCATACACCACTATAGAATGTTTAGAATAAAAACAACCACCAACCCTAAACCTAAGTGTTGTAGGATATTTGTTTTCAAACTTAAAACAGCTCTTTTGGGGAGGGTTGTAAGTACCACTAGGAGATTTAAAGTTTATGTCATGCCTACCATTTTGCAAATAAAATTGGTCAGTTTACAAGTAAAGTGAGGTTTATTCTGAGCATTATCCTTCAGGACTAAGGCTTCAATTTGAGTAGGAAAGCCTACCCTTTTCTCAACTGCACAACTGAAGCTTCTACAGATATAATTCTCCATAAAGTCAGTAGAAACTAAGAGTACAGTGTAAATATGCATCTTTCCTACCTGAACATTGATAAAGTATGATACAACAATGAAGTTCTGTAGCAAACTTAATTTCCAGCCCATGATAAAACCAATGCTATTAAAACGTGTCAAAACATTCAAATAAAGTTAGTCATGTCTAACTGTTCTACTAACACAGTAACAGTTTATTTTTCACCTGGCACAGGATCATCCACAGCTTCTTTTTTCCACTCTAGTTCATGGTCAGTACAATAAACAACGACTTGCTAGAGGCTCAGATAGATAAACCAGGATGCTTAACCATAGAATCCTGCACCACAACTGTAAACTCACAGATTGTCCTCACTGTTACATTCACACTTGGGAATCTAAAGTAAATAAGTTGCTAAAACATGACTTAGACATGCACACCATGTAAACCTGACATTTGTGTAGAATTTATTTGAAGAGCAGCATTATATTTCACAGAAGAACGTGTAATGTTAATTTCCTAAATTAACATTAATGCAAGACCTCTCAGAAGTGCAATCATTTTACCAGATGCTCATCTTACTCTGTTATAAACCTTTCCAAGAATGTATGTGGTAATCTACACATTTATACATGAAACAGATGCTTGCTTACATGTATTTTAAACAACATATGGGATTGTGATGTCAAGGAAAAAGCAAGCCCTGCAACATGTGTTAGTTAACTTTGAAATCAATGCCATTGTGCAAAAGGCAGGCATGAAGTTTAGAGACTGAGAAAACTGCACTGACTTGGATTCCTGTTTCATAAAGACTTCTTTTAGTGACATACATCAGAATTTGATTTGACAAAATTTATTTGCATTGCAAGTACATTTTAATACTTCTTTTTTTTTTGCAAAACACACTTCTATTAAAAACAAGTTTGCGGTGTTTTAAGAGCTGTCAGACACGGTGGGTATCCATTTTTATCTTACCATGTGGAGTGATTGTCTGGAATGGTTTGGTAGGAGATTTTACATTCCATATGGTCAAGGTACCATCTGAGTGACTACAAATAAATTGTTTTCCTTCATGATGCCAAGCCACGGAGTGGATAGCCTATGCAAGAAAAGAGCAAACCCAGAACAGTCTAAGTTGTGTATCTTAGTATCATTTTATCCTTACACCTACCTCAATGACATTAGACAGCAAAAGCAAGTTAGAGAAAGCACTAGTTAAATAATACTGCTCTTAGTATGTCCTAATTTACCCATGGCACGTTTTCTGTTTGTAAGTAGTACTTTTAGACAAACTTTATCCATCAAAAATCCTGTCTTCATTGTTTAAGGGGGGGAAAAAACATCATCTTTAGGTGTAGCATTGAATTATTTTTTAACTTTATCTAAATAAACCTTTAGCTGTAATTAAGAAAATCTGAAGTTTTCTTACTAAAAGTATTCCTACTATCCCTTCACTTTAATTCAAATTTAATGCAGCTGCTCTGAACTCTAAGGAAGTTTGTTTCAAAACTTCTGATACAATTATGCATTTTCACAGGGCAGGGGATCAAATCTTACTTTCTGGAATAACAAACAGCGCAATTGACAGTGCTGTGCTACATATGTCAAAACTTTACCAGAAGTTGTAGAAACTAACTGTCCCTGAGTATTATGTGGGGACAGGCTGTACACACAGGCAGCCTTGCTTTCACCATCTGTTCCAGAAGGATTATCCTGGGTGGCAAAATGCCTGCTATACTGACTGCAAAGAAGGTGAACAGATCTGATTTTCAGAAGGAAACATTCTTGCAGCGACTGCAGCAGCTAACTGAGGGAGACTTACATAAGACTGTGAAATGCAATCACAAAAACTGAAAAAGTTTGAGGACCAAAATTTAAAACATTTACATGCAAGCTTCCTATAGAAATATCTTCAGTAGATCACTAGCTTTTCAAGGGATTAATGCATGTTTAAAATATTTTACAAAATTTGGGCTTACTGCTGCAATAGCTTGCCACTATCCCTAGAAATCACTATTATTTCATTGGTTCTTTTAAGAGGTACAAAAATTAATAAATACAACCTTAGAATTTTAGGGACAAGTTCAGCAATAAATATGCAAGTTTTGATTGTATTTTTCCACCAAGGGAATTTAGCTGCTTCAATTCATTAAATACTGATACAAATAATCCCATTCTTTTCGCTTCCTACAGGCTTATTTTAACCCTACAGCGGATTACACGCATACAATTTCAGTACAGTTTGAGATTACTCTCCTTATCTGCCATGGTTTAACCCCAGCCTGCAACCAGCACCACACAGCTGCTTGCTCACTGGTAGGATGGGGAGGAGAATCAGTAAAACGTAAAGCTCATGGATCGAGATAAGAACAGGTTAATAATTAAAATAAAGCAAAATCTAATAGCAACAGTAACAACTGTAATGAAAAGGAGAGTGCAGCATGGGAGTAAAACGCAAGAGAGACAAGTGATGCACAACACAATTGCTCTCCACCAATGGACTGATGCCCAGACCTTCCTGCAGGCAGCAGCCTGCCCCTTCCACCTAATTCCCCCGGTTTATACACTGAGCATGAGGCTCTATAGCATGGGATATCCCTGTGGCCGGTCCACAGGCCAGTTGTCCTGGCCATGCTCACTTCTGGCTTCTTGTACACCTGCTCACTGGAAGAACATGAGAAATTGAAAAATCCTTGACTTAGGGTAATCACTACTTGGCACAAACTCTTACATCAGTGTGTTATCAACATTACCATCACACTGAATCCAAACACACAGCACTGTGCCAGCTACTAGGAAGAAAATTAAATCTATCCCAGCCAAAACCAGGACAGTACATGCAAGAATTCACTGACCTCAATATAAAAGCTATTAATTTGAGCAGTTTCTCCTGTATTCTAAGATAATTCTTTTAACAGCAACTTTAGACTACTGTAAATAGAGTTACTACAACTCAGGAAAAAAATCTAAAACTTTTTTTTTTAGCATATGCATCTCATTGCCTACTTTTCAAGTATCACACAGTCTTTAGGACAATGTTTCTGCGTACTTTCCCACAGGAACGCACCAGAGATACTGACAATTCCTTCCATAATTCTTTGGATGTTAACATGATCCTGTACTCTCTTGTGACATTAACTGAGCTTGAAATACACTGTGCATGACTGGTAGAGTCTGTGATTAGCTATTCTGCAAACCAAACTGTTTATTTACCACAGCCTATCCAGATTTCATTGTCTTATTATAGCAGTCCTTTAATTTCCACGGACATGGACAGTATTTGCTGTTGAACTTGAATGGATGATAATACTGACTTCTTTTGCACAGGTTTACCAAAATATTCAAAGAAAACATAGTAACTTTTGAGTACTTATGCTAACTCTCTCAAAAATCTAAGAAAGGAAGGGAAAAAACCTATGCAAAAGAAAGAAAACAGAAAAATGTAGCTACTGAGACTTCAATGACAATACATCATCAAGATGTTTTGGTTTCTGGCAAGTCACATATCAGGGGTTACTTCTCTTTCCCCCATCCTCTTAATTCCACAGGCTACTTTGACGTGTTTTTAATGCTGCAGAATAATCTCTTACACTCAGCCATGTACCAGAACATTGAGTCCAAAAATAGTAATCTATAATACATTATAGTTAATGCTATCAAAGCTTACTTTACGTCAGAACAAACAAAATATTACTTGAAGGGACTTTATTAAAAAATTAGTTTCAGATTTCAGAAGCTACACTTCAATTTTTTTTACAAAAATAAAACTAATAGTTGAGAAATTTACTTCTTTCCTCAATGAAAATACAGTATGGGAAATGACTACAATATAAACTGTATTCCACATAAGAAATACATAACTTACTTTCTTAAAACCCCCAATGTCTGAACATAAAAGGCTTAAGAAATAATGCAAAAAATTAAGTCTTAATTTTTACTGAGCCTGCCCAAGACAGAAAAAAAAGATATTTTGAGTAAAGGGTTTCAAAGAAACTTTCTACAGAGAAAGTTCAATCACAACTGCAGTTCCGCTTTGTACGGACAATTGCTTCCAAATACTCTGAAAAACAATGTTATATTTGTGCATTATTCTAAACATGCATAATACTATTGTTCTAATAAAAGATATGTATTACTTTAAGCTCAGGATCTCTTTTGGAATATAGAAAAATGAAGAACAAATTCTAACTAAATTACCTGAATTTTCCCTGAACTAGAATGTTTTGGAGGGAAGAACATGCCAGCAATCAGCACTAAACACTAATCATGACCTACAACTGCCTCCCCCAGCCATGGCTAAGCAGAAATACGGTTACAAACATTTTAGGGATGGTGCCCACATGTTCCTGTCCTTGGGATGAGTGTCCTAGTATTCCTGTGCTGCAACTATTCGAGCAGGGTGCTGGAAAGTCACAAATGTTCAGACAGGAAGAAGGTTTGGACAGTGTTCCATCAACCTAGTTTTCTGCCATCAAATAAGACTATCACACCACAACATGGAAATTAGCTTCAAGAAAACCTCCTAAAGGTCAGGCTATTTGAAATGAAACCAAGCAGGAAGCTACAAAAACATATAACAGGATTCAGCTTCGTCCCTCAGGAAGTAACAGATATCTTTCCACAAATCTCTGATCACTCAGGGAGCTTGACCCTCATTGTTCTTCAGCAGAGGAAGATCATAAAGGATGACATTGGGATCCCTCCACACACCCGAAATTTTGAGTCAAAGAAGTTGCAGTAATTCTTTTTCCAAAGAGATATTTTTCTTAAAGGGAAATCTGAACTCACGGAAAAGCATCCTTCAACTTTTAGAACTTGAATGGCCAAAAATTTTGTAAGCAACTTTATGTATGTTGATTCTAACCAATCAAGTTCACCCTACAGATTTTTTTCCCTCTTCCCTTCCTAACCATTCCCAAGTTATGCTACTGCATAACTTTACCAGAGTATCTGATCTATTTCATTACCTCTTCTGCAATCAAAAAAACCCAAGCAAAAAACACCATGATGTATTCACATACAAATCCTAAAAAAAATCAAACACAGCATCTGAACTATTCACTGTTCTTTGCAGGTTCTCAAATCAGTGTTGGTTCAGAAAGTATTAATACAAGTATTTAGTCAACTTTTAAACAATGGACCACAAAATCCAAAGAAAACCAGAATACGCAGCATTGGGCAGGTTTCTAGAAACTGCAACAAAACTTTGATGAAGAACAGTTAATTGACATATAGATAAGTGTAATACACCATGTAAAAGTAGTCAATGTGCTTTCTGTAAGAGGTAATTATAGTCAAACTAACCTCCAAGAACATTAACAGGCAGGTGGCTAAGAAACACCTATCACGCTGTCTCTACGATTTTCAAAGTCTTTCAACAGTATCTCTCAAAGGAAACTAAACCCAAACAGACTAGATAATTTTCAACAGAAAAATAACTGGTTAAGGTATCAGGAAGTAAAGCAGAGAGGAATAAGGAGTGGTTGGCAGTAATTGGTTAGTTCATGGATGAAGGTAATTGGTAGAGACCCTTAGGGATCTATACTGCTCCATTTATTCATAAACAACTTGGAAAATTAGAACAACCATTTTGAAGTGGTAGAGTCTGCCGACAGTACCACAGCATAATCAAGGTAGATATCAGAATTCCAATGAAAAAACTGCAAAGACTTAAAAATTTTTATTGTCCAGCTATGTAAATCCAAAGTGATTGTGCTGGTTTGGGCTGAAGTAGAAATAACTTTCATGACTTTGACCTGACATTTAACACTGAAGAAAGAGACTCTAGTATTATAGTAGGTTGTTCCAAGGAAGTATCTGCTTAATGCTTGTAGCATCAAAAGGCTAATCCAATATCAAGAGAAAAAGAAAACAAAACTAAAAGATAATTATTCAACATCACAAATCCAGTATGCCCACATCTTGAATATACTATGTTGCTGTGTTTGTTTTATAAAACAAAGATAAAATAGAATGATTAAAAAAAGACAACATGAAGAACAAGCTATAGAAGAGTTTAGGGCTAGAAAAAGATGAAGACATGAGTAGGTTTATGAAACACAGTGACAAAGGGAATTAATTAGGTGCATGTAATGAAACTGGAAGAGAGAAAACTGTTCTTCTCATAACATACTTTGGGGCTTATAAGACATTTCTGAACACAAAGAAACCTCATCCAACTCTGATGATCTAAGGCTTAGACTACTTCAGAGACTCCCCCTTCAAAGAAACTCTTGATTGGTAGAACACACACAAGCACAAGTACCAAGCCAGAACTGCCACAAAAAACCCAAAATAAACCTAAATTGTGCCTCGTGGAAAGCTCAGCACAAGGCTTAGAAAAACACACTCACTGTGAATCAAGAAACAGGCTCACCTGGTACTGAACCATGACACAAACATTTTACAATTCATGAAAATACATCAACTTGCATATTAGGCTGAATGCTTTTGAGTAATCTCAGCCTTTAAAAAAAAGTCTATTCTCTCAAGAGTCGAGTTTTAAAGAAATGAATGCCATTTAATTCCACTGTTTTTTCAAACTTCTCCAAGTCTTATTTCAAACTTTGAACTTATCCTACAAAGAAAAGGAATTTTTATACAAACGTCCTAGTGAGTCTACTTAGTAGCTTTTCTGCCACTCCCTCCCCTAGTTTTCAGAATATGTGAGATTCCAAATAACAAGTTGTAAAACCATCTTGTTTCAACTTAAGACTAGCTCTTAACACAGGTGCAAGTCACATAACTAACAGAAAAAAGATCTGAAAGTTTCATCCCCTCCAAAACACCACTGATGAAACCCAATCCATGCCATGATTCACTGCTTCACAAGCTTAAATTCAGTGAACTTATTCAGTCTGAAGTTTATTATCCAAACTCTATTGCTCTTTTAGAGAAAATTTCAAGTACTGGTAATTTCAAAGAATCTGGTGATAGAAGCAGGAGTAGAAATGGAAAAGAAATCACAGTAGTGAATGATAACCTCAGATTAAGTAATACTAGCAGTTGAAAAATGTTACCTCATCATGTGTGTATCTGTACTCTGCCTTCTTCGACTTCAGGTCCCATAATACCACTGTTCCAGATTCATAGCCAATCAGAAGCTGCATTAATAAGCAGATATGTTAAGTTTTCATAAGAAAAAGCAAAATTATATCATTTGCAAACCTGCAGTTCTTGCTCCATAAATATGCAGCATAATACTACATCACAACTGCAAGCAGTTATGAAGAGAAGAATGAGTTAAAGAGGTGAAGACCTCAATGTTAGAGAGTTGTACTTGTACTCTGTCCAATTTAATATACCACCAACATGTCAAACAACAAAGTAGTCAAACAAAATACTCCTCCTGCCTATGTAGAATAGTAGTAAGTAAAATTATTTTCTCTCTTCTTGAAGATTCTTCACGCATGGGAGTTCTAAAGTCCCCAAAATATATTAAGATTACCAAAAATATCAATAATATATTCCTCAGACATTACACTGACAGAAATAATATTTGAGTATTTAATTCATCACACTCAATTGCTTATAAGTGATTAATCTAGTGATGTCATTAATGAAAATATGTTTAAAGTAGCTTCCAAGTCTCTCTAAGTTATGACCACACTTTTGTCAGGGGTCTAATAGAGTTTTGGAAGAGGTTCACATAAGACTGCTGTTAAAAATAGTTATTTAATACTTTGCTTTATTCCTATTGTTAAAATTAAGGAAAACCCATCCTGCTTACTCTTCAGTGGAGATCAAGGGATCTGAACAAAATTTGCAGTAGACCACAAAGACTTGCTAAATAACTATGTGGGGCACACAAGCTAAAGTGTCTGAAAACGTGCTGGCCCTGTGATACCATCCCAAAATTTACAGAAGAGGTGTGTTACCTGAAGAAGAGACTTAGTCTTGAAACCATGACTTAGGTGAGGTACGGATGATTTCATCCTACAGTAGTTGCTGTCACCTAGAGAAGGCTTATCAACATTTTAAGCCCTTGCTTTCTCTTTTTAGTTCACAGTGAAGACTTAATGAATATCTGCAGATCTGCTTTAATACAGAAGGAACTCATCACTGCTGAGTTCACAGCTCAACTTCTTGCGGCTGCTATGTCACAGCACAAAAATTCTTGTCTTGCAAGGGCTTCAAGAACATGTACTGTAAAATTTTTTGTCCAGATGAAACGATGATTATGGTAGTACTATCTCATAAGAACAAAAAGCCAAGCCTAATACACAGCTCTTTCTTACATGATTTAGTTGGGTTTTACTTTTCTGAAGTATGTAGTTGAACTGCAGGCCAGTTTCACCTAGCAGACACCATCAAGTGATTAAAATAAATTGCTTAATATGTAAGTATGCTGGTTAGACCTCAAATTCCACAAAAAACACTGTCTCAGATTAGTTAAACTAATGGCAAAGCACATGGTATTCTATATAAATATGCTATGTAAATAAGCATTTTAAAGTTGGGAAATGAAAACAACCAAGAGCAATATAAATTTTAATTATTTTCCACCCCACTTTCAGCACTCAGGTTATGATAGGAACTTTTTTTTGTAACGTCTTCATTTTTATCACCATAGGTTAAAATTCTTTAGTTCTGTGTTCCAGAAGTTTTGAAGCTCAGCATTGTCATCTGTGTTTTCAAATGCTTCTGATTACTAGACAAATTATCACAGCCATGTGTCCTACAGTCACATCTGTACCTTGCTTCTTATTACTTTCAGGGTCTAAAACCTTGATTTAGCCCTCCTTTATGTTTTCAACATTGTCCTCATATACTTAATTATTCCTTAAATAGCAGTGGTATCTATACTCTAAAAAGAAGTCTTGCTTGAAAAATAATGTATTCACGTGTCTTTTAACATATCCTACCTTTCCTTCATCCATTGGATTGTCACTAATGTGGACAATAGGTCCTGGGTGAGCTTTGGATGACCTAAAAGAGAAATATATCCATTTTTAAAAAATTTCCCCTGCCCTAGACTTCATCTCAAAATGACTGCAAGTAATACTGATTCTGCAGATATAGATTGCTATACACTACACTATATTCTGCAGATATGGCATAAGCAAGTTGTTGACACTTCAACATGGAATTACCTTTATCTTCAAGCCCATAAATACTGTGTCTATCTGTAGACACTTAGTTTCCGTCTTAAGGAAAGACTTTACTGCTTATCAACAAAAAAACTCTTGCCATTAGCTTTATAAAAATTAACCTTGACATCAGTTGTTACAGAATTGACAGAGTCGGATAAGATTTTTACTTTTATACTGGAAAATAAGTTTTGCCATTATTCATAAACTGCCCAAGGCAGCCACTGTGCAAACAACACAGATTTAATACTTTATGTTGACTTCTCACAATTGAAAATGATGGACTAATGAAGAACTGTGTTTGTTTCAACACCTTTGGCAAGTGATATACCTCAAGCATTTTTTGAAGGTAGATGTAATGTACTGGGAACAAAATAACAGCACAGAGACAGCAGCACACAACTCTATCTTTCCACCCACAAACCACTGTATTTATACACACAAATTTTTCATTATAAAAAGAAGATCTATGACAATACCTACATAGAATCACAGAATCATTGAATTTAAGGGTTGGAATTGACCTTACAGATCATCTAGTCCTAACCCCCCCTGCCATAGGCAGGGACAACTCACTAGATCAGGTTGCTCAAGGCCTCATCCAGCCTGGTCTTGAACACTGCCAGGGTTGGAGCAGCCACCACGTCCCTGGGCAACCTGTGCCAGTGTCTCACCACCCTTAAAATAAAAACTATTTTCTAATATCTAACTTAAACTTCCCCTCCTTCAGTTTGAACCCATTACCCCTTGTCCTATCACTGCAGTTCCTAACAAAGAGTCTCTCATTGGCTCCTCTGTAGGCCCCTTCAGATATGGATAAGTTGCTATGAGGTCTCCATACAGTCTTCTCCAGGCTGAACAGCCCCAACTTCCTCAGCCTGTCCTCATAGTGGAGACGCTCCAGTCCTCTTACCAACTTCCTGGCCTCCTCTGGACTCGCTCCATCAGTTCCACGAGAAATATGTAATATTTATACATATTTATAACATATTTTGATCTTGGAATAGGCTTATTTCAATTTACGTTTCCAGACAGTCATTTTAAACTCAAAACACATCAGCCCTCTTAAAAAATGCATATCTCTGCGCTTTGGTCTTTAACCCCAGAACTGTAGAAGTGACATGTCTGTCCAAGCAGCAGCCACATCATATTTTAACATGTATTATTTTTCTTCTACTTTATCATCACATATAATGATTTTTTACACCTATTTCTATATTTTGTGTTTCTATATCTATTCCAGGCACTATGAAAAAAACAGTGTTATAGGCAGAAATTAACATTAACACTTCACATTCATGAAAATAAAGACTATTTACATTACTGTGTACTTTGATTGTGTATTTAGCATGACAATACTAATATGGCAGCCACTCTAGCTAACAATGACATTTCTGCAACTGATGTTAATAACATCTGGGACTCTCCTGTTCCCTCCCATCAACAGACAATACTTGATTAAACTCACAGTTCAATGGCTTTATTCCACATGATGACATAGCCTGAGAGAGTAAATGATTCCACATTGACGATGTGAATGTTTCCTCTTTCGGTGCCCACATATAGCCATTTACTTTGGAAAGGCAGATGACAAAATGTTATCCTGAAAGAGAAAACACCAAAAAGTAATTAAAGAAATACCTTTCAGATATCCTGCACCTCAAGGTCTATGATGACAAAAGCTAGAAAAAAGGCAACTGGCAAACAGGAACACGTAAGACAAGCTAGAGGTAGAAAAGAGCGGAAAAACCAGAACACAACAGAAGTAAGCAAGAGATGGACAGATCAATGGAGGAACTTAGACTAAACAGAAAATAGAAGTAATTCTAAAACTCTTAAATCATTCAGACTTAAAATGAAGAAAAAATCAGCCACCTTTGAAAACTATTATACTGAATGTATTTGCTCAAGATTACAGTAATTTTCAACTTAAAATACTCCTATCCTATAATCTATAAATCTTTCTTTGAAATCTATCTAGCTTCAATTTTTAAAGAACGAAGGATTTTCAGAACTAGTGCTATGCAGATTAAGGTAGTTTCAAGTGAGAAGACAAAGTCAAAACACAAGAAAAGTTTACACAATCCAAATTAATCCCTAAAATGCAAACCTAAAAACAACCCTAAGCAATTATCAAAGTCATTTTAAACATAATTTAAATTTGGGGCTGTTACTTTACTTAAACCATGCTTTAATTTTCTGCTTTATACTCTTCTGCTAGAAGGAACCACCTGAATAAAACTCAACAGCTAACAACCAGCAGAGAACTTTTCTTTCACCATAGCTCCAGCACAAATACTAGTATTTGAAAACTTTACTTCTATCCTCTTGAGTCCTGATTATTCTTGACTATATCTTCGAGACAAGGAAATAATCTTTTAATGAACTGACAGAATGCTAACTTGAAACTAGAGTCTAGAAACTTTCTAGAAGCTCTACACCATTTTAATCTGACAGTTTCCAATACTGAAAGATGTTGCCAAACTACTTAACTATCAAACTTGGGCTTTCAGAAATGTTTTGGTGATAAAGTAAAACAATTATTCAGTGGAAATTTGTTCTGTCAGCTCTAATCTGTGACTTTACAATTCTATTTTCTTTTTTGCTCTTGTTTTCTCCCAGTTGGGTTCCCTTATTGCCAAATCCATGCATCATTTCACAAGCCTGTTAAGTATTCATGCAATGAACAGCTTTAGATCCTTTGCATTAGATGCTGTATATGCACAACAACTTGAGCAGAAAGGAAAAGCTAACAGCAACAATGAAAAAAATCCCAATGGCTATTTTAATTTGCACTGCAGGTTTCAAAAGTTAATGGTTCTGTAGTCATACTACGTGGATTCAAAAGTGTACCACTTCATTTTTAATATCACTAATTTCATAGTTAGGAAACGCAATTTGCTAAGCAAATCTTTCCATTTTCTAACTTGATTTCTTGCCCTTGAAATATTTATGCCAAAAGGCTGCACTAACTTTTTTCATTGATGTTTGAAAGAAAAAGGTTTCAAAAGTTAATGGTTCTGTAGTCATACTACGTGGATTCAAAAGTGTACCACTTCATTTTTAATATCACTAATTTCATAGTTAGGAAACGCAATTTGCTAAGCAAATCTTTCCATTTTCTAACTTGATTTCTTGCCCTTGAAATATTTATGCCAAAAGGCTGCACTAACTTTTTTCATTGATGTTTGAAAGAAAAACTACAT
>NW_008660969.1:14289-36194 GCF_000695815.1 Acanthisitta chloris | reverse complement strand
CTCTTCCAACTCACTGAACTTAGAGGTTGTAACACATTTAGCTAAGGACACTAATCTGCAAACACCACAGGTTAAAGACTTGTGTTTCCCCAATATCCTGGAAAAAAAAACTTTTTATGGAAGCTATATCACCTACACTGGTAGATGCACTTCCTAGGCAGGCCCTAAAATGCTAATTCAGTACAGAAGTGTCTGACTACAAGTAGGTCATGGAGAAGGGAAAAGAGGTGCAACATAAACATGAGCCCTCAGCATTGCGGAACATCACAGCTGCTTTTTCTGCCAACACTTCATAGGCCAGAAGCAGGCAGCAACCAGATCAGCTGGATCCAAAATCATGACCTAGCAGTCACAAAAAAAATATTCAGGAGCAGGGTTGTAGGCCTGTCTTGACTAGTAAGTTAGTATTGCCAATTACAGTTGTCCAACACTTTCATTATAAAAGCCAATCTATTTCACATCATTTAAAGTGGGTTAAAATAGAAGTTGGGGCTGCTGCTTTGGCTGCTATGGAAGGGTAACATTTGAGTAACAGCCCAACCCCTCAATACTCTTCTTGAATATGCAGGCATATTCCATTTACTCTCTGCTCTCTGCAACTGAGATTAATTTTGTCAAGAGTTAGCAAGCAATGAAGTGATTCCATGCCACTAGTCAATTAGAACTGAACAAGTAACTTCACAACGTCTTTAAAATCTCTCAAAGGCAGGAGGCTGAAGAAACTTCAAAACTGTTAAGCATAGGCACATATGTAACAGGGTTCTTAACCTTATCCTTCAGAGTGTGCTTTTACCAGTCTTCTACAATCAGAATGAGTCTTGTATGATTTTTCTATAAACTAAAAAATATTAGAGCTTTTGTATTACATAGCTAGTTAAATCCAAAAGGAATTTGTTATGCTGATCCTGCTATAAGAATCACAATTTCTCCCTGAATGTGTTAAATATTTCTCCATTTGCAAATAAATTACATTTAGTATTTCTTTATTTTATTAATAGAAAGTGTCTCCCAACTTTCAGAAATTCAATTATATTTTCACTGTACTGACTCATTTCAGATAACTGCATTTATTTCAGCAATTTACAGAGTAACATTTCCAACATTAAAGTCCACGTACTGAGCTTATCTACACTGATTAAGGCTTCACCTTAAACCATGTAGATTTTAAACAGCTGTAGGAATGTTACAGTCATCTTAAAACCAAAAAAATCAGTGAAGCTATTGCCATCTGAAGGGGCAGTAATGACATACTATTATCCAATACAGACTGCATTCAGTGGCCTTGCTTGCTGTGCTGAGAATTGGTCCAAGGATTAAAAGGATTCAAACTCATTTTGGAGGATGGAAACCAAAGGTCAGACTCTTTTTGGTACTGATGCGATACTTCCTAATATGACACTTGGGCAAGGACAACATATATTTTACTTTTTTTTGTGAAAGATGCAGATTTTTCTTTCAGAAACCTGTCTTTCTGCCACAAGACTAGAATAACATGCTTCATCCATAACATATTTGGAGATTAACAGAAATTTAAGTGCCCATACCATGCTCTAGCCATTTCTACAACTTGAGGACTCTTCCCCTTTTCTCCCTACCCACAAATGAGTACGTACATAAAAGTGAAAAATATAATCAATTGCTGAGAACTCACCAAAAGACTAGCACAAAATTCTTGCATCTCTAACCTTTCTTGCACACTAACACAAACTGTCTGAAAGCAATGTACCAGTCCAAAGCAGAGTACCATACGCTTCTCCTGTAGCAAGCCACTCTGGCCAAAAGCACTACAAGACAAGTAATCTATGATTTATAATAGTCCAGTTTTGTGCAACTGAAGAGAGAGCCTGAGACAGTCTGAGCCAGTGATCACAAAAAGCAGGTTTTTGCAGACAGTTCCTTTATTGGTACAACAGAATCCTCATGTTATCTCCAAGGCAATTCCAGCTACCTCAGTGAGTGCAGTACATTTTGTGAAGTGGACCAAACTTTTCGCATAATGCAATTCTTGGGCACAGCACTTCATTCCAAATATTTCACTTTCCCATGTCTGCACAAAAAAAAAGATCCCTTTCTAGAGAATTAAAAAAAAAAAAAAAAAAAAAAAGCAGTGCTTTGAGGAGATTTATTTTTTTCCAGTGTGAAATTTACAGTATGATTTTAGTATATACTAACATCACCACTAAAATGAGGTACTCTTATGCAAGCTCAAAGGGTAGTTTTAAACTCTACTGCAGCTGTACTTTTCTGTAAGCACAAAAACTTCCTTCTGACTGCATGCATATTTGCAAAGCCACTCCTCCTTCCTCACCCTTCCCTCCTCAAAATAAAACCCCACCCCAAACATTTTACTTTCCTGTGCAATGAATTTGTAAGAGTTGAACCAATAGTTCAAGAAAACAAAATTACATACAGAAAACCCACTGGTACACCAGCAGTGAAAAACAATGGTAAAAGAAAAACCCTCACAAAATATTTGTTGCTCTCCCTGTAATTAAAATATAACTTGTGATATTACTTATGGGACAGTAATGACAGGAGAATCTTTAAAGTCGTTTGTAAACCTACTGAAAGGATTCCTTTTCTTATATGCAATCCATGTGTCTTTTCTGATAATCTGCCAGTTATTCACAAAAAATCGTAACTATTGTTGTTTTACAACATATATCTCAATAATTATTACAGCAAATGACAGTATTCCCTAGAGAAGTTTACTTACAGAAATATTAAAGAACACAACTTATTAAATTAATATGTAAGTCAAAGAATTATGTTTTTAAGAGAAATCTTAAGTGAAAATGACAGGCTGTGATCTTGACTGCATTATTATGACAACAGAAATCCCTCTAAATTCATCTTTACCTTTCCTTAGTCTACTGCATTATAAAGCATTATATGTTCTTCAGAATTTTCCACTGCTTTAACAAAGCAGAGTGACAAATACTTTGAAGTATGACAAACACTGATAACAGGTTTCATTTTTAAGTCATCAGAACTATTTCTAGCACCCTCAGGCTATCACTACAGGTCTGCTGTTACAGCAAACTGCACTAACTGCTCAGATCCTTATTGTATAAGCAAAATTAAAATTTTCTAATAAAAGCATTAAGCTAGCAAAGTTCTATTCTGCACACCTTTATCTTCAACCTTTCGTGCATGATAGTCACCATGCAAAATGCAGAAGCTGAGAAATTAAATTCTTATGTCAGTATAGACTCCATGTCCATGGTCTCTTGTCTAAGTCTTCAATGGGTTTAAAACGCCAAGAGCCAATGTCAGAATGACACACTGATGGAAACAAGCAGTGGCTATGATTATCCCAGACTGCTGCAAGGGGTCTTTTTTTCAGATCTGGTAACTCCAGTAAATTTACCTGTACAAAAACAGGCCTCAGAGACGAGAAGGCAAATGCAGAGGAAGAATTCTTCTTCAATGCATCCCAGAATTTTCCCATCAAAAGACCATGTGGGTAAATCCAGTATATCACTGGAACTGAAACAGGTACTTCTATTCCATTTATGTCCCGTAGCAGCACTCCAAATGGTGCTTCTCCAAATATGTTCACTTGAACAGCTTCCCCTTAAGGCAGCTGAGAAGTACCTATGTTCAGCATCTGAGTTGTGGCAGACACTAGTGGTGTCAAGATGGAGTAATGGGTAAGCATGTGCTAGAGCAAGCTACTCAAGTGTCTTACGATGGCAATAGTCTGGTTACTTTTTGTGCCATGTCAGATATACCAACAGCAGTTCACAAATATGCAGTGCAGGAGATTTAGTCAGTGGTAAGAAATCCTCAGATCTTTAAGGCATTTGGTATGAATTCCTTCAGTATTGAAAAATTTTCTTAGTTTTCAAATCAGTTGCCTCAAAAGGCAAACTCTAACTTAAAAAGAGAATGGCCAAGTCAGAGACGTAGCTTTCCCATGTGAGACAGAAAAATTATGCCCATCACTGATGGAGAAGTCTGTCAGACAGGCAGGGCTTAAAGACTAAAGGTCACATTCTATCCAGGAATATGGCAGTTGGCCATTATATGCCTCATACCACTGTGAAAGTCAGTGCAAAAGGAAAAGGGCTAACAGGGCAATGGAGGCAATTTAAAAGCTGCTTCTTAGCAATCTGAAATTTCTGAGTAACATGATTCAGCACTTTGGTTCTGCCTCAGTGCCAAAGGCAGCAGAAGCAAACTGATGCAACTGCAGTTCCATCAACCACACTGGCATGTGGAACTCTGCATGCATAGCCTCAAGACAAGATTTATCAAAAGAATTTGGTATTTGTGAAAGAAACATTCATATCTACTGCAAAAGGGGAAAAGCCAGTCCTTAAAGGCTGTGAGTGAAACAGTGATATTGATACAGAGAAAGGGGAAGAAAAAACCACAGCCAAAACCCCACAAACAATGCCTATCATCACCTGCTCTCACAGGCAAGAAAACCTGTATGTCCTTCTGCCATCCATAAAGTGGCAGAATTGGTCAGTTTATAAATTCAATGAGGTGGAAGAAAATTATCTAACAACTAACCTTTGCTAATGTGCAGGTTGAGGACACAGTTACAGTATCTAACAAGGTAGCACATGTGTCAGCAGAAGTTGAAAGTCTTGTAAGTAAGAAGTAAATACAAGTGGGATTTTTTCACTCTGTAGACAGTTTGTGTTCCAAGCATAATGCTAAAGTTGCTGTTTACAGCAGGACAAAAAGCCAGAGATATTGTAAGCATAATTTTGTAACTCTGAATTATGCAGTTTCATGTTGAGGAAAACTATTTAAATCCCACAGCACAGAAGTCGACATATTAAAAAATTAAACTGCTATCAATGCACTCATAGATCGATATGCAGAGCACTTGAACTAAACACAATTCTATTTTTATGCCATGATTCTGATTTTTGCTTGTGACTTCGCATAAAGACAAGTAAACTATTTATTTTGGCATTCCAACAGAGAGTATCAGCTCAAGAAGGATAACGAAACAAATTTTTACACTTGTATATAAAGCTGATTGGTTTGGTTTGCAGCAAAGAAGTCTCAAATTTGTCATCCCACACTATTTGTCTTTTTTTAAAAATCAATTTAGTCTGTCACTCCGCCCGCTCTTAAACAGGATCTGAGAAATCCCCTGGCTGGTTAGTGATACAAGGTGTGAAAGGTCAAACATGTATCAGCACCAAGCTTAACAGTTCCTGTATGGCAGGAAACTAGGTCACATTAGGTATCTGTCTCACAACATGCTTTCAATATTTTCTCTAATAAGATGTGTTAACTACACTTATTTCAGAGCTAACCTAGCCTAACATTAATATTTACTACTAAGTCAAAACAAATACGACATGAGGCTTGCATTACAATTTTATATTTAGGATATTTATATACAGATGACAAAGAAACTACATTGAGACTATTAGGTGTAATTAACTATTAAGAACTCAGTGTTATAAAGGTCCTTATTTAGAACTCTTCAACAGGGAATTTCTTACAATTCTCTCAAGTTCTAATCAAAATAATTCCCAGGTAATAAGATGACCCTTTATTTTATAAAGCTGCATTTAATAAACTAGCCAAAAAAAGACAGAATATTTGGAAACAGGTAACAGTCATCCAGCATGACTTAAAGGGCTATGACAATGCATGGATCTGAGATCTAAAGTGTTCTGGCTACTTTCATATGTTATTATGACGAGTATTTTTAAATTAAAATTACTAGAAGAATAAGCCCTTGGCTCCAACTATGCTTTCACCAGTCATGGTAACTATGGTGCTCGTTACCTACCTTAGCAAGCCACAGGTTTTCCCAGAAAAAAACAGTACTTTGTCCAAAATTAATAACTAATACAGCCACTAAAGTGACATCAGTGACCTAGACACCTTTCCACCCCCACTCTTCTTTCTAGTATCGCATACGTATTTTAAAACATTAGTCAGCTAACGTCTAAGTGTGAATCCAAATTTTACACTGACACTTAGGTAGGTGCTACAAGTAAGAGACAAGTCTTTTAAAGCAAAAAGGGGGAAGGGACAGGGAGAAAATTCAGTTTGGATACACCACTGTATCTCCTACACTTGGACAATCTTCATTAAACTAGGTTGTAAATTGCATTTGTGTCCATTTGACTTTTATGCTGCATAAAGCAACACTGTCACACCCTTGGGGCAGAATTTTGCATTGTCAGAGCTTTTTGTTTAGTGTGTAACAGTTTAGAATCACAGAATGGTTAGTGTCTGAAGAGGCCTTTAAAGACTGTCTAGTCCAACCCACCTGTTGTGGGCAGGGACATCTCTCAGTAGAACAGGTTGATCAAAGCCCCATCCAACTTGTCCTTGAATGCTTCCAGGGATGTGGCATCCACAACTTCTCTGGACAACTTGTTACAGTGTCTCACCACGCTCACAGTGAAGAATTTCTTTCTAATACCCTATCTAAATTTACCCTCTTTCAGTTAAAAGCTATTACCCCTTGCCCTATCCCTATGGGCCCTGGTAAAAAGTTTATGCAGTGATCACACTAAGAACTTCCAAAGGAACTTAGTATTGCTTAATCCTCTACCCAAAAAAACCCCCATTAATCTCCATTTATGTTATTCCTGACAAATTTGTTTATTATCTGCTTGTTAAAACTACAAAGTTACTCCATAACCCACCCAACAGTCTGTTTAGCACTGTATGACAGTATGTTAGAAGCCTCTGACTACTGCTACCCATTACTTCAAGCTCATTACTTCCTGCCCTACTCAACAGAGATACAAGTCACAGATTATTCTGTGTTCTTGCTAGCATCCTTTGAGCTCCCCAAGAAGTATATCTCTAAGACATGCTGCTCAAAAGCACACACAGCATTCCAGTTGAGACTTCAGACAAACCAGAAAAGAAGGGACACTTCCTAAAAGGGAAGGACCACTTGCTACTAAAAAAAGGATATTTTCTTCCAGAAATTTAATCAGCTGACCTTTAGAAATTTAATCTTAAATGATTCCCTAGTTTGCTTACAATGCTGTTACCTGAGTCTCAAAATTGTTAGCCAAAATGCAAGTCATTTTCAGCTTCTCTAATACACGCAGGAGCTTTTAACATTGCAGAATTCTAATTTGTCATCAAGAGGGAAAAAACTCCCAGGTAAAAAATTGAACTAGTTTTCCTGTTGTCTTGTTGGTGGCACACACTTCCTCTTGTTCCAAAATTCCTTGGAAGATGTACACAGAGTATTCCATCCCTCCACATTTTGAAGATGCAAAAATTGATGTTCAGCAATGCAACATGTAGAAGTGATAGAAATGTCATCTCAGTTTAGGTCACTAGTGTGTCTACTCGCAATCCCTAACAGGCTAATTCAAATCCAGTGTAAATCCAGTTTTTGATTATTTAGCAGGATACTAATTGGATTCTGACCTTAAACTAGCACATAGAGTGATGCTAAGGAGCAATGCACTAACACCCCAATCAATCCCTACCGTTCTCGGTTAAATTTGAGTGAATGCAGTATAGCAGGTCTCTTCTGACGCAAGTTCCACAGGTGTAAGGTATCATCAGCCAAGGCACTCACAAGAGCTCCCTATGAGAAAGAAAAAGTCTTAGTCAACTGGTTTTCATAACCCTAGTAACAGTCTATCATTGTAGTGGAAATACATTATGTATTTATTACCAGAATGAAAAAAATTATAAGCATGCCCATCAAAATCATGCCACAAATAAGTTTTAAGTAGAAGGAATGAGATACATGAAGTGATCACATGTTGTTCAGCTTGCTCACTTTTGGTTCAGTGCTATACTGAGAGGTGATGAGGAAAGAGAAGCTTTCCAGTATGTGCACATCAGTTCCCTCATGTCCATCTCCGTCGAGAAATCAAGCAATGAACTCTATGTGCTGACAAAGCTACTGAGGTCCCTCTACCAATCTGTCCCTACCTAGCTCAAAAACAGCACTGCTGTCAGACCTCAGCTGCTACATCCCTAGAAACATACACCTGAAATTGAGGGAACATTATTCAGCTCATGTTCAAAACAGTAACTCTATCAAAATACAATTAGCTATCTACTGAAACTGGTAGTACTGTTGAAAAAGTACTTCACCACTTCAAGAGATAACTTGCAATGTTCAATGACATGAAAAACAGACCTAGGAAATTCTTGCTTATAGCAGAAGAATACTCTAGGGACAACAATATTTTCAGCAGTCAGTCAAGCATTTTCTAAAACTAAAAAAGTTAATTTATTTATAATTGTTATTACTGCTTGCCATTCATGCTAAGTCACTTGTATTAGCCAATTTTAATGCTTGCTTAATGAGAAATTACACAAAATACACTCTGTACCTTCTGTGAATTGCATGTACATCATTTTACTAACCTCATTAATCAGGAACTGAAGCTGGATTACTGCAGCTCCACTGTCATGTTGGCAGTAGCATTCAACTCCTGGCCTACCAAAGCTGGAATTGGTACCATTAAGGAATAATTGTTGCATGTAACAGAAACAAACACTGTAAACAACATACTCTCTTTCACCAATACCACATTCACTCAAGGTATTTAACCACACAGAGCTGAGTGATCACCAAAAAAGTAATTTATAAATGCCACAAAATAACACAAAGAAATTAAAAGGCCCACCTTGAAATGCAAAAATTATACGTAACAGCTTAAATTATAGTTATTTAAGGGATTCTTCATAAAGGAGAACATAATAGACAATGAAGAAGAGTCACTTTAGCAGTCTTAAATATCAGGACTAGAATAGAAAGAAGTTAATCTAAATAAGCATTGTAATCAAATTATTACATTTCTCAAGTGCTAAAGGATCTTTCCTTTTTAAACATTACTTACAGATGAAAGAAGAGCTGAATAATGCAAGGCATGTTAAAAAAACCTGCTGTGACAGAGATGAAAAGATCAGTAGCCAAAATATGGAGGAGTCAAAGGGAAATCATGTATAATGTAAATTTCCAGGATCTCTGTATCAAGACTTCCTGGGTTCATACCAGCTATGAGATAAAAGCTTGCTCTTCCCTCTCACACATAAATCACTCCTATACTTCAATAATGAATATCTATAGAAGCAGCAGCAACACAGATTATTTCAGTTCTCCATACTTGATTCATTTATTAGTTGCAAAGATTCTGCATTTCAAATGTGGTTATGTCCTTTATTCTGATACAAAATTAATGAAGTTCTCCAACCTCTAGGAGACAGAGCAGAAATAACACAAATCTCGATGAATTATGCAAAGTGGTCAGTGTTTCATCATCATAGTATGCCCAAGATTTCTGGAGCATAATTTGTCAGATCTGAATACCTCTTCTTTTAAACAGGCACCTTAGTTTTTGCAAGAAAGGAGATCATCCCAAAGATGTATGCAAAACAGGGAATATAATGTACCATTTGTTCTCTCAGTATACACTAGAAATTAATAAAACTGTAGAATTCTCACCCATTCTGCAAGTTTTCCATTTACTAAGAAATCGTTGATCAAAACCGAAGTGGAGACAAATACTCTTGAAAAATATGTGCATTCATGCTAGAGACAGCTGGAAGGCTGAAAAGACTATTAGGCTGCATGCAAATCAAAACTCAAACACATCTCCTCCTGCTCAGCCTCTAAGCTGGTGAGATAAAATATAAGTAGAACAACAGTGGGGAGAAGTCTGCTTCAACACACTGCAGTGTTTTCACTTTTAAACTTCAGTCACATTCTTCTAGACTAATGAATCTGCATAACATCCAGCTAAGTGATGAGATATACACTAAACAGATGTTGAATAATCCACCAAACTTAATACTAGCTTTCTTCTCCAAAGAGAATTAGTAATTTAATTTTGTTCTGACATGGAAGGACTGAGAGTATGAGCTTGCCTCACCTGTTTTTTTTTGCTTTATTTTACATTCTTATCAATATGTTTTTGTACAGAGAAGTCATCTGCATTCCACTCACAGTTTACAGCTTTAAAAAAGAGTGGAGGGGGTGTTGTCACCATAAATGATCCCTTCCTACACAAACTCAGAATACTTTTAATGTAAAATCATTGCTTTTACATTAACTACAGACTGACTACACCGATTGCCAGATTGAAAAAAACCCCAACCAAACCACAAGGAATATCATAAGTTTCAGAGCTGATTTGCTTTAGCCTTGTTCATGCATCTGCATTCACCTGAATTAATAATTCTCTGCAGAAATAGACAAAAAGCAATTTCCAAATGTGAAATTCAGATGCTTACAGGAACTGAATTTTAAAACTTGCTCTTTACCTGCACTGACACAGGGAGTTTTCTAATAGATGAAGATTTTCCTAGTCCCTTCTTTAACATAATTAAATGTAAACCTTGTTCATTCACCCACTCACCCAGCATTTACTTGAAGTTGAGACTCTACAGCTACCTTGCCTCAAAACAAGAGAAGCATGACCCAGAAAAACAGAGAAGCCCACAGATTCCTCAAGTTACTTCTACCTTCAAATTCTAACCCTGAAATGTTTTCTGTAAGCACTTATGGTGCAAATATTTCTGGAAGAACTGTTATAGCTAGCCAGTAAAAATGTAAATATTAAGAATACGTCAATGTTTCTTTAAACAAAAAATCCCTTTGCATTTTCCAGGACATCTGAACCGTCTTTCCAGAAATCAGTAAATATGTAGCACTGGGAGTAAGATTACACAAGCTTTAAATATTCAGAGCAAGTTTCACTTTGACAAATTAGTGAAAGCCTCATATGCAGATCTGAAAATAGTGTTTGGGCTCTTCTATATTGCTTACTGATATAAAAAAAATTTGTCCTTGCAGCTAGTCTCATTTAGTTCCTTGAGTAAAGGATTATGTCATCCTCACTTTTTCACCTAGTAGCTAAAATTATTCTTCTCATCTCAAATTAATATCATCCTCCTAACCAGCAATAATCTTCTTTTCTAAAGCAGTGCAAAGCCTCCCAGTTTTGTGGGGTATGTTGAGTTGAAAAAGCATGTCACTTAAATACTGACTATAGAAGGATAATACATGCCCGTTTCAGTACATGTGAAGCATTTCTCAACCACACAAAACAGGCAGCAACCCAGGGAATACATTTTGCCCAAATCCTCTATCCTTACGTATGTGTGCTTAAGGCAAGAGAGCTCACTGTACTAAGCAGTGATCATCTACCACATAGTAGTCCCCAAAACAGGCAAAAATTATAATGAATAATGACAGGATGGGCAAAGCATTTTAATTTTGTAGACAGGAAAATCTCTCTGCCAAAGACCTAGGGTAGCTCTAGAGGAAATACTCTGCTCTGAGCAGTTTTCTAATCAAAGACCCATCCTTCCTCCTTCACTTCCAAAAGTTCTTTCTACTATTTCTGCTTCACCCCCTATTCCAAATATTAACAAATAACAAATTGGATAAATTAATAGCTTCCCAGCTGTATCTTTGAACAGTGCTTCTGTGTTCCTCCCTGCCATCTGGAAATTAACCCTGGAAAACACTAGGATTTCATTGCCTTCACTGCATGCTTTTTTGAAAAAAACAAGAGACAACAGCTGTGCCTGAGAGAAGGAAGAGATAACATACTCATGTCCTAACATCAGCGTTCATTTTTGCAACTGCTAGAAGACTGGGTCATACATAAGCACGGTATGGCACTAATTTAGCATCACATAATAGCACTGGGTTTACTTTCATTTGAGACAAGGCAACATTTCCAAAATATATTTTTTAAAACAAGCTTCAGACCCATGTTTACACTTTAAGCATTTCAATTAGGGATATGCAAGTTCTCTCTGCAAAATACTGTTTTAAAAAATTATTACTGTTATTTATAGTTTAGCTACATAGGAGCAACTCAGTGCACATCTGCCCTTAGAAATCATATTTGAAAGAGCAAAATCCAGAATATTTATGAAAGCCACAGAAGAGCAGACTTGGATTGGGGTTTTTTTAACTCTTTCGTTACTCTAAGTAAACCCGGGGAATATTGAGAGGTTTTTCACCTGTGGTTGACCCATCTGATACAGTTGTGAAAAACTGGCTATCAATTCAATCCTTAGCATAAGGCAGTTATCACAATTATTTAGGTTGAAAAGGGCCTCTAAGATAATCAAACCCACCCTTTAACCAATCAACAACTTGTCAACTAGACTATGGCACTAAGTGCCATATCCAGTTGTTTCTTGAACACCTCCAGGGATAGTGACTTCACCACCTCCCTGGGTAGTCCATTCTAATGTTTAACAAACCCTTCTGTGAAGAAATTCCTCCTTGTGTCCAATTTGAACCTCCCCTGGCATAGCCTCAAGCTATGTCCTCTTGTCCTGTCCCTAGCTGCCTAGCAGTAGAGGCCAACCCCCACCTTGCTACCTTCCTTTCAGGTAGTTGTAGAACAGTGCTAAGGTCACCCCTGAGCCTCCTCTTCTCCAGGTTAAATAACCCAAACTCCCTCAGCTGCTCCTTATATGAGCTTCTACCAGCTTCATTACCTTTCTCTAGACTTGCTCCAGCACCTCAACGTCTTTCTTGAAGTGAGGGGCCCCAAACTGGACACAGTACTCTAGGTGAAACCTCAGCAGTACCAAGTACAGAGGGACAATCACTTCCATGGTCCTGCTGGCCACACTATTTTTGATACAGGCCACCTGGGCATGCTGCTGGCTCATGTTCAGCTGCTGTCAACCAGCACCCCCAGATCTTTCCTGACAAGCAGCTTTCCAACCATTCTGCCATTGTGACCAAAGTGCAGGACTCAATACTGAGTCTTGTTGAACCTCATACTACTGGCCTTGGCCCATGAATTCAGCCTGTGTAGATCCCTCTGCAGAGCCTTCCGACCCTCTATCAGATCAACACTCCCACCCAACTTAGTGTCAACCATGAACTTACTGAGGGTACAGTCATCCAGATCATCAATAGATATTAAATAGGGCTGGCCCCAGCACCGAGCCCTGGGGAACACCACTAGTGACTGGCCACCAACTGGATGTGGCACCATTCACCCCTGCTCTCTGGATTCAGCTATCCAGTCAGTTCTTAACCCAATGAACAGCACACCTGTCCAAGCCATGGGCTGCCAGCTTCTCCAGGAGAATGCTGTGCTTTGCTGAAGTCCAGGGAGACAACATCCACAGCCTTTCCCTCATCCACTACACAGGCCACCTGATCATAAAAGGAGATCAGGCTGGTCAGGCAGGACCTGCCTTTCCTAAACCCATGCTGGCTGGGTCTAGTCTCTTGGTTGTACTATGTATACCATGTGATCACACCCATGATCTGTTCCATAGCCTTCCAAGGCACTGAGGTCAGGCTGACAGGCTTGTAGTTATACAGGTCTTCCTTCCAGCCTTCCTTGTGGATGGGTGCCACATGGGCTGACCTCCAGTTGTCTTAGACCTCCAAGGCTATCCAGCACTGATGAGAAATGATGCCAAGGGGCCTGGTGAGCTCTTCCACCACAACTCTCAGTACCCTTGGATGAATTCCACCTGGTCTCATAGATTTATGAGTGTCTAAAGGGCTCAGCAGGTCACTAACAACTTCCTCCTGGATTACAGGGGGGGTCTATTCTCCTTCCCATCCCTGTTTAGCAGCTTGAAGGGCTGGTTGCCCTGAGGATAACCAGTCTTACTGTTATGTATACAGAGGCATACTTAGAATTTCTCTTCCAAACTATCATCACACAGGTATTTGCATCTTCATGTCATTAATTGCTGTAAAAGGTTTTGATAGCACAACAAAGATATGGACCAGGTTACATTAGCTTAGTATTTTTAAGACAAATCTGAAACTAGCAGCTTTTAATATTCATTCCTAGATGCTTATCAAAACTTCAGCTGTAACACCAAACAATAATTACACAATTGACAACTATGATGAAACAAAAAAACAAAAGAATTTCACCAGCTAGAGAAAGACACAAACCACTGCTATGAATTACATATAAAACACTAAGGGCAGTAGATTATTCACAATATTCTTATGTATACCAGGTCATAGCATATACCTCTCTAGGACTGCATATTATACCTGCATGTTTTACTACCATCACTAATGTGTAGTACTTTTCCACTTAACTTAATCAGACCCTGATTTATTTTTACAGGCAAAGTCACTACTGTGTCTAATCAGATCTAATCAGTGCTATTACTTGTACATACAAAATCATGATCTCTCACAGAAACCATCTCAAAGAACAATCTGTCAAGATATAAGTCAGAAAGTGCTACAGCAAACTACTACTGCTGTTTGCTATGTTTTAGAAATTCCAGTGAAGTGGCTGGAATTTGAATTTCTCGACTTCCAAATCAGCTACCAATAATGTTATTTCCTGCATAAGTGCAGATCAGCTTCCTTAAGTATTCACTCTGTTTATGAAACAGTGCTCAGCGCCTTTAAACATCACAAGCCAAATGATACAATATTAACTTTAAAAAAATAAATCTCAGATTGACAGGATGAAATGAAGCTCTGTTTTGAAAAAACCCCAATGTATATAGGTCTCAGTTGAAGTTCATTAACTGGTTTAAGTATAAAGGAAGTTGCAACAATTTTAAAGCCAAAAAAACCCTCACCAAAACCACTTTTGCCTAAGTTCGTATGAGTTTTAAATTTTAAAATTAAACAGTGATTGAACTAGTTTGCATGTAAACTGATAGGGAACAGGTAGGGAACAGGTAGGGAGCAGTAATTTACATACAATCCATTTTCTAACAACAGATAGGAGTCAGAACACTTCTTAAACTTCAAAGTTGTTTACACAAGTATGCACAAATATAGTATACGCCAAATAGTTAAAAAAAGTGCCAACAAATTTTCTGTAAAGGCTGTATTGGGTAGAATTTCTGCAGAGCTGCCAGTGAGAGGCAATCATTTCTTGGAACAAGATGTAACCGAGTAGCACAAATGCAAACAGGATTAAAAAACTGTGATTTAAAATTAAACATGAAACAAAATCGCTTTTAATGATAAGTTTCTATATGCACAATTCACAGACAGCAAAGCATGCCATTAAATGAAGAGGTAAAAACATCAATTTAGACTAAACAACAAAAAACTAAGGAGGCTGCAGGCTTCCTTCGATTTCACTCAGTTCTCTGATATAGGTTCTACTTTAGTCTAAAAGATGCATTTCAGCACTAACAACACAAAAAAAGGTGACAAATCAGTAGTTCTGAGAGGGATTGAAGGAAGGAGAACAGTAGAACACAAGGGGGAGAGTAAAAAACTTACAAATACATCTGCATAGTGGTTTCTTTGACTACACAAGATGCAGTGAAATAAGTGGTAACTGCTAATTCACTGAAGTTTTTCTAAAGATTACATATACAAGAATAAACTCAGGAAATAATTACACGTTTTTAAGAACATCAACATTCAAACGTAAAAATATTTGCATTATGTTGCATGCTTCCAAGTCCTGATCATCTGTCATGCATTTAATCAAGTTTAATTTTCATGTCAAATTTTCATGTTACTCCAGATATCCTACCTCGTCCATCCTTTCGGTTGCCTACACTGCATCACAATATTAATAATTAATGTGGCTGTTCCTCTTACATCCACAGATTCTTGGCCAAGAATACAGGCAGGACCATTCTATGCTACTAGAACTAAGGAATACTTGGAGTAAGAATGATGTCTCTACCCGAAGTCCATGTATTTTGTGCCAACATTACACCTGTTAATGCTGCACTTGGCAATGCTCTAGAACTAGATACTAAGTTAATTCATATAGTTATTTGCTTCAACTTATGACAGCATAAAGAACCATAGATATTATCTAATAAATAGACAATTTAACATTTGCAAAGAACACAGCCAATCCTTGCCCAATCAATTATTGCCCATCAGCACCATTTCCGATTGCAAAGCAATTATTTCTTAGGTCAAAAAATCTCTCTTCATTCACACATCATGATCTAAACTAATGTATAGAATCACAGAATCAACTAGGCTGGAAAAGACCTCAAAGATCATCGAGTCCAACCCTACTGTCATTACTAGACCATGGCACTAAGTGCCATATCCAGTCTCAGCTTGAAAACCTTCAGGGATGGTGAATCCACCACCTCCTTGGGCAGCCCATTCCAATGCCTGAGCACTCTCTCTGTAAAAAATCTCTTCCTAATATCCAACCTAAACCTCCCCTGGCAGAGCTTGAGTCTGTGCCCTCTTGTCCTACTGCTGGCTGCCTGGGAGAAGAGACCAACCCCCACCTGACTCCAACCTCCTTTCAGGTAGTTGTAGAGGGTGATAAGGTCTCCCCTGAGCCTCCTCTTCTCCAGGCTAAACAACCCCAGCTCCCTCAGCCTCTCCTCATAGCACTTGTGCTCGAGTCCCTTCACTGACCTCCTTGCTGTAAAAACTCTTCATATCATTTTGGGGTTATACAGAATAAGACCACAGGTACTACTACAACTTAAGTAAGCTGCAGTTCCATGCATGTCCCCTCCTGATCTGCTATCACTCAGTATGTATTTCTCTCCTTTTATAGAAACTGTTATTCTTACATCATCCTTCCTTTGGGTACCAATGCCTTAATCCCTTTTAAATCTTCTACTCTCTCAAGCCAGGTTTTGCCCCATCCTTCACCTTCATTATTCAATTTATCACTCTTCATATAGACACTTTTACTCACTTGCTTTGATAAGGTGGCATAAGAAGCAAGTGACTAAAGCAGAACGAGAAATATTATCAACAGAGTGCTGGTAGGTGTGAATGAGAAAAAGGTCTTCAAGACCACCTCAAGTTAAAATAAAAGTTGGTCATGTGTGTGAACTTCTCCAACTTGTGGATGAGGCTTAAATCCACCCTTCTGCTTCCCACCATTTTGCCTTATCCCAAAGATGTAAATAACTCCCTCTTCCAAACATCCTCTTGAAGAATGCTTAGTTCATCACTGAAAGTTTTATAAATACAGTGATGCAGGTACAGCATGTTTTTATTTACACAGCTTTTAGAAGAATGTACCAATAAAGTCACTTCTTGAAGGTCACACTTCTAGGTTATAGACAAGAAAGAGAAACTTAGATCCCAAATCAAGGCAATAGGTAAAAGATTTCTTCTGTCTATACCAACTTGACGTGACAATATGTCCCCAGAAGTGTGGTGGTCACCAGCTGGGAGATCTTCCAAATACCTAAAATGATGTTCACAGCCAATACTGCTGCTGTGGCTTTTTCTGTATTTCAGCTAGCAGTGTCTAAATACCACTAATTCAAACACAATGCAAGAAATGAGGCTCAGAAAAAAGTTGTTTGCTCAAAGGTAGAAGTAGAGAGACCTGTTAAATTTTCCCCATTCAAAATGACATTAAAAATCTTTGAAATTAGCCTCAAATATGTATGTACCATCAATAAACATCCTTTAATTGCCTCTCTAAGTATTTTATAATACAGTCAAGAACAGTTTTCGGCTTTTTTTTAAGCCACCTCAGGTACCACTACGGTGTAATTTTTAGTTTTGCATATCACCAAAGGACTGAGAAAATTACTGTTTTGCTACCATCAAAGCAGTAGTGATAATTTTACAGGTTTTATCAAAATTACCACCACAAATGAAAACTAAGGTACAATTCAAACAATTCAGTAGATGGCACTCTTCCACCAAAATGGAGAGAGGAAACTATGTCCTCACATGAACAAGGGGCAACCATGAGGTAGAACTCTTATTTTAAATATGCAAAACAAGTTGCTACTTATTAGAGGGTCTTACTTATTTTTGTGCTTTTCAAAGGACTTGGAAAAATACATGCCAAAAATGTGAAAACAAATTCCTGTTTTGCAGAAACACCTATAACTTAGCCACTTTGTCCAGCCCTTTGTGCTGTTACATATATCTCCACTTCATACCACAAAAATAGCTGCATATCAGTGTTGCATGAAGTAGTATTTTTATGGCTTCTGTTTACCCAAAATCCAGCTTGACATGGACTATTAAAAGGGTGACATTGTCCTTACAAGTTGCTTATGCAACTTTAATTTATATCTCCTCAAATTCATTATGGCAGTTTATTTTTAAAAGCTAATGCATTATCTCAACATCATCTCTAAATGTTTTGCATTATTTAGCTTAAATTTTACTTCAAAAGAGTCAAATATAAGTGGTTATTAGCAAAACCTAAATCTTCAGATTAAAAAAAATGTTCTTCAATATCATTGAAATTTAAAGCATAGCCTTAAAAATAACACTACCCATGCCATTCCACCTTAACTCTTTTAAAAGTTGTTGCAGGTGCCACCTTGGATCCTGTAGTTTGCTCTTTTCCAGTGTGCTTGAGGATTTTGGATGAGTCCTTTCTTTGGCCTCAAGAAATACACCACCCAACAGTGTTAAAGCATTCCCATGAGAGTATAAATACAGAGTTACTGTTCTGTACAAGCTGTGGATGTCAGAAACAAATAGTTTTATTATCACTGGGAAGGGAATAATTCAAACAGTGTTCTGAGATTTTCAAGTACACACAGCCCAGTTTAATACTACAAGATGGAATAAAGGCCATCAACAGAAAGGCACAGTCCAAGGTACTTCTATACTGCAGTCCTTCCTAGTAGGCATTTTAACTGCTAAATGGAGGGAAAGTATTACCTTGCAACCCTAGTGATTTTTTTTTTTAGAGAAACTATTAATCCCTGATCCTATATACTTCCAGTTCCTGCCAGATTCTAAGTAATGCCCGACACTTCCAGCAGTGCTCATCTGCCCCATTATTACAGGAATGTTTGGCTTACATGTTTGCCATCTGATAGTAATTTCTGAACCTGAAGAGCTATTTCAATCACTCTGACAGAAGGAATGAATCTTACAGATAAAACTTTGCTGTAAGTTTTATGAAAATAGGAAGCTGCGAAGAGAGGAGAAACCCAGATTGGGCCTGTATCCCATCCGAAGGATTATATCAACATGCTAAAATAGAAACTCCGTATAAAATGGTGCAATCACAGGAAACTTTTTAAGACCTACAAAACAGAGGTAATAATACTACAAGATTGAGTCATATGACAGCAGGTTTCACAGATAAAACATCTGCCTTTCCTCAGGATAAAAGTATCAAAGTCATAGATATCCATACATTACAACTCACTTCCTATAACTGAAACCATTCCAGTTTCAAGGCAAGGAGATTGTCTTCATATGATGGCCTGAAGGAAGTGTCATATACAGCAAATCATTGTTTCAAGACCCTCAAAGATGCAGAGCTATAACTGTTTATGATGCTCAGCACTTCAAAAGTTCTTCCACAATCCTGTAGCTTAGAAATATCTAGCAATACTCTGCATGAGTAAGATTATCTTAAAAAATATACAGGCACTGAAATTTAATAGTCTGATCTTTGATTTATAAGGAACAAGCAAAGGGCTGGACAGGCAGGGGTGTAAAGAAACCAAAGCATTTGTGTACACTTGCTGCATAGTCAAGGACGGACTGAAGAAACAGTAAAAGGTTTTCCTTTTCACACAGCACTTCCATCTCCTTCGCTGCCACCTTGCTCCCCAAATGCCAAGAGAAGACATTCGCATTTCCACTGTTCCTCTCACCTTTTTTTACAACAGTAAAAAGGTGGCAAGGTAAAGAGCAAGTCTGCACAATAATATGCTTGAAGAGAAATACAGCCAGATTCCTCAAAAAATTACCTTCAAAATGACAGTCGTTAAATTACAGAGTTAAGGAAATCTGAACCTTTTTTTTTTTTTGAAGCAATTTGGTTCCCACTGGAATCGTAAGCAACTTATTTACACAAGAATGACTTCAAGAAAGTGAAATGGCTCCTGCTTAGTTAAAAGGTAAAAGTATTAATAAACCTAGCAACCATGCATATTCCAAAAGAAGTAGCCTCTGACATCACCACTAGTCACAGTTCTACCCCCACAAAGAAAATTTTAAAAAGTCATTTAAAAAAATTTAAAAAAAAAAATCAAACACTTGCTGTTTGAGGTAGACTAACAACACAGTCCAGAGCTTTACTGAGGTTTTAATGTCAAAGCCCAAAGTTACACACACCAAATAGACAGAGCTTCCCACCTTCTGAAGGGAAGTTTCCAGCTATGGAAAAGAACACTTCAGAAATGCTGTAACACAGAAATATCCAGAGGCACAGAGTAAAGAAAAGTATTGTCTGGAACAAGACTCTTCATCCAACCTCAAGATGTTTCTAAGCAGCAAATCCAGATCATTGAAATTAATGTGGCATTGTAGCCTTGTCAGTTCAGACCTGTTTGCAGTCAGGCAAACCTGCATTGATACAGTGCACTGCAGTGCTTGAAATGTTTTGATCAAACATTAGTTTTAATGTTTTGAGTGTCAGACATCATCTTTTTCTACTCAGCAAGAGAGAAAACAAAATTAATTTGTTTTGGAAGTTCATTTCTCTAACACCTTCCATTAAAAAATAAAGAGGAAACCAGGTGTAATTGTCAGCTACTGCAACTCAATAGAAGCTGTAACTTGTGCAAGTTTTATATATGCTCTGCATGGTGAGGAATAAAAACACATAAGGCTCAGATATAACCTGGAATAGTAAGCATATAAGTTGATACCTGTCAGGCAAAGTCACCTGTGATATTCCTCTTAAACATTTATTAGGAAAAAAACCACCATGGAGAAAAGCTATTGTTTCCAAGATTTTACTAGAAAGTTTGAAAAGGATAAATAACACCTGTAGCATTCAAAGTTTATTTCTTCTTTTAAGCTTATAATGTACTACAGCAGACAATGAAAAGTTTCAGAATACTTTTGGGGTGGTATTTTTGTATAACAATGTGGAAAAAAATTTTCAACCCATGCTTTTAAATATGGTATCTGTAGTGTAACAAAAATCTGCTCATTTTAAGTTTGACACTAAATATAATAATTTCAGGAATATTTTGCAAGAACAGTCTGTTTGAGCCTTCCTACAGCAGGTGAGATTGTACTCCTAAAAACATCAATCCATTACTCTGCAGATTATAACAGCAAGTATTAGCAGCATCTTTGTTTGTCAAATCAGTTACAATTATACTACTTGCAGGCTATGACATCAGAAGAATGGCACACAGTAGCTTTCCTCCTTTACAAATTACTTAAGGCTATTGTTTTTTGAACTTGCCCAGCACTCTGTTCTCATTGCAACAGTAACCTCCATTGTGGACAAAAAACTGAAGGCAAAGAATATTATCAGATCCTATCGTGATCACCACACTCCACTTTGTACAACAGATTCCTTGATGTTAAACTCGCCACTACACCACACCAACACTGTTGGCACTTTGTCTTACCATACCATAAATACATTTTCATCAACTGTTCAGACATCTCATAGATTTTGCTTAAGCAGCCAAGATGTTTGCTTGCTAACAAACCAGAGCAGCTGAGAAAATTTTAAGTTGTGTTTATAAAAATTATTACAATGTGAAGTACTGAGTTGAGATGAAGAAGTCTGTGCAACCATACCATTGGAGAACTTCCTAGTTTAGGAGTTCTTTCCTCTAACAGGAATCAGACTAGAACAGGAGCCAACCCAGTGATTCAAATCAGAGGTCCATGCAGCCCAGCACTGTCTGCTGCAACTGCAATTAATGATATTTAATGAGAGCACACAAGCCTGACCACCATTAGCAGCCTATGCCCTTTCCACTCTCAAACCAAACTAGTGGATTAGGTATGTTAACGGACAAATCCCAGACTAGATCCTTTACCATCTGTCACTGCCTGTGAGTTTGTCCATACCCCTCACAAATGCATTGGTACAGCCTGTTGACACCATTTCCCACATACACAAATTCTACAATTTTACTACTCATTTTATTTTAAAAATGGCATTTTATCTCTCATATATCGCTCTAATAGTACTTTAGTGAATGCCTCACAATCTTTACACTGCAAATTTTATAAATGACATCTCAACGTGCCTTTTAACCAGCATAGCCTTGATTTCACAATCCTTGACCATATTTACCCCTTCTCCACTCTGAACTGAAAA
>NW_008660969.1:9051-14263 GCF_000695815.1 Acanthisitta chloris | reverse complement strand
CCAGCCCCTCTATCCACAATAACTCTCATTTCCCTCCAATAAATCCACACCACGTAAAGTGCAGAAACCAGGAAAACACTGGGCTCAAAATATGGACACCCCACTGTTCTACATGACAGCAAAATTATGCTATGTTTTGGTCGCTATGTTCTTCCAAGTTGGCTGGGCAGATCTGGTAACAAAAAGTCAAAGAGACAGTTGGCTCAATATTCAAAATACTTCCACTTACCAACTTAACGCTTTGTACTTCGCTGTAACCTTTGTCTCAAAGGCCTAGTTTAAACCAGTCCTATTTTTCTTTAATATACTGTATATATTATATATAGTATATTAAATATGTTTCTAAATATATAATACACTAAGTATTATATACACCTCAAGTAAATTTCAGCTTGAATTCAGATAGCTGAATTACTATCAAATTATACACGAAACTTACGAACTAAGTATTTACATAATAATCTTGGAATTGAAGTAGTGTCTCCCAAGTTTCTGCAGCCTGACTAGGAACTGAATTTTTCCCCAAATTGATCTTGAAAATAGAGGAAGAGTACATTTGGAAAGGAAAAGCCAACTGTAATTGAGTTATGTAAGGATATAGGCAAACACCAACCAAAGACTTCCCCTCTCCTGTTTTTAGAAACTGTCCTTCAAAAGGGTTCAAAAGGGTTTCACTAAGTAACCGCTAAAGTCTGCAAGTATTCTGCCTGGGCCAGGGTGCACTAGACACAGATAAATTAAGGTCATGTTTGAGCAAGTAAGGGAGAAGAGCCTCTAAATAACCTTAACAAAATAGCAAGGACCTTTACAACTCAAGTCTACCACAATGAAATGCAGGCAGCTCCTATTTTGCCAGAGTTGTAAAGATCGTTGGTATTTTGTCAAAGTAACAGTGATCACCTCTAGAGCTTATGATGCAAAGGCAGATGCTACTCTTCCACCTGAGGACAAGATCAACAACCTCTTTATTAGTTATTTTGTAACAGACAAAACCCATCAGGACAGTATTTTTAGTGACTGCAAATACAAGTCATTTCTGCGGCAAAGTAGGGGACTGAACAGGTACTGGGGCATTCAAGTACTGATCACCTAGCTCTCCAATTATAGCTATGCACCAGTTGGGATGTCTATGTACTTGCAGATCTGTAGAAGTGAAGTTTCTATCTGTATAGCTGTATTTGCAAACTGCTGTAATAGGGGTCTTTATGGCTGTTAGCACAAACACTACACCAAATGTGCTACAAGTGCCTTTGCTGCATTAAAAGAGACTTTTCGGTTATCTGTTATCTATAGAAAACTACAGGAAGTAAAAGAGGCTGAAAAAAAGTCATTAAAAAACTGGTGTGGAAATGACAGTATAAACTAATACTTACATACCACAAGACTATCCAAGTACTGGAACAGCTTCTGTTTATGATATGCTAAAATATAAGACAGCAGTTCCTAAATACTTGGTAACAAAACTCCACTGTTAGCACCATCTGATGTGCTGCTTCTCCCACTGGGAATTGCCAGCAGAAAGAACAGATCATCGAAAGTCATTAAAGTTCACTTGGGAAATGTCACATCCTCCCCACCTTTTTTTTATCTCTTAATACAGAACAGATTTTATTTGATATGCAAATTACTGACAGTATTCATATAGAAAAGAAAAAGTTCTTTTAAACTGCCATAGTTCAAAAGTTAAGTAATTTTTGTCCTTTGCTTGTCAGGTAAGAAATGGAGTACTATAAAAGCTAACTCCTGCTGTCTCTCCTCTAAAACATGTATAAATCAAATTCTTTTTGTTGTTGTTTGGGGTTTTTTTTAACTAATCCTTTGACAATTAACATAATTGGGACTATATTCACAAGACTTCCATGGGTAATGTGGCTAAGAAAACAACAGTCACATCCTAGGCAGACACATATACCGTAAGTGAAAAAAATTTGGATTTATGTCTTTGCTTAGTTTTAAACTAAAAGGTAGAGAAGTAAGTAAAAAACAAATTTAAGAAAATGGCAGTACTCTTTGTGAGTGGCTGCCACTTGAATACTATTTCCTTTGACCTGCAGTCCTTACGAAAACATGGGGAAATTGCTAATAAGACTGTACTTTAAAGAGATAGGCTACCTGATCTCTGTTTTTCAGGCTAGCAATTCACCAGGATTTCTTTCTAAAATGTTTCTCATCTAATTATTTTAAAGAATGAGGGGATATTCACCATGCTAGCAAGTTTACTGCCGGGGTTTTTTGATGAAATTTCCTTTTTCTCTGACATTTAAGGGTGGCTGCGAAGCTAATCTCACAGCATCAGTTTACTATATAGCTTTGGAACACGCATGAAAGGGAACGGCAGACAAGTTTTCGCTCTGCAGATCATTCTGCATATTAATAAGCATCACTAAGGCTTAGTAACTGTACTTCTAATATCAACACCACAAAGTTCAGTTAAGAATGTTTTTCAACTGTGAAGATGAACATCTGCTCTATTTAACAAGGTAGTAAGACTGGATAGAGCATATGCTAAAAAAGGCAGGCATGCTAATCCTATCAATTTAATATTAAATCATCACAGAAAATTAGCATTCTATATTTTCCCTAATGAGCAAGTTGAAAAATGCAAATAGCTTTTGTCCATCTGCTGCTGACTACAAATCAGTGTTACCAGGTGGGAAAGAGGCAGGACCTTTATTAGAAACTGTTATCAAAAACATCTGACAGCAACTGGATTACCTATTTAGTTGGCTATGCTTGAAGTGTTAAATTTACCATCTTAATGTGAACCAAAAATATAATCATGTTAATTGAACACATACAAAGTACAAGCCTGGCGTCAGCTTCAAAAGACTACCCAACACAAGTACAAGGAACTCAAAATAGACTAAATCTTTGCAAGAAGTGATTGAGTTAGAACAATCAGTACACAGACCAAGGCTGTCATCAAGATGTACAGATCTCAGACATAAAAGCAGTTTTAGAATCTCTTACCAAGGAGAGATTTTAAGTGTAGGATAAAATGGTTCTCATTTGTGTCAGAGAGTCTCAAAGTGAACATCAGTGTGTCAGAACAAACTAAATGATAGCCGCACAAAGTAATTTCATGACAGCATTGTAAAAATTAAGACACATCAGGATTCTGTATGATTCCCCAGAGGCTGACAGAACTGCTACATGCTTTAGACATTTACTAAATAAAGGAATTATACCGCTCTACCAGTTCTAACTACTGAAATATTTCACTTTTAGCTGTTTCCAAGACCTTCGTTATTTTAAACTTCATCTAAATTCAGTGATACAAATATCACTGACACAGATTGACATTATGTCATTAGACTTCACCTTTATTTGCACTGGAAGTCAACAGTAGTAGTAACTTAGTGCTCCCCTTTGTTAAACATGTAAGCTGTACTATTATCAAGTGCCTATGATAGAAGCATTGACATGAAAAAGGTCACCTAAGTTATCACCAGTTGAATACTAAGAGGCTACGCTTGACTAGCATTCAAGTACCAATTACAATACCACAATTGAAACTTATGGTTCAGCAAAATAAGGTAGCTTCAAAAGCTGCTGACAGACAGCACACTGGCAGTGGGTAAGCAACTCATATGTGGTTTTGCCTTACAAGTCCCACAAAGTTATTCCTCAGGCTGGCAAACAAATAAATCACTACATGTCAAGGAATTAGATCTCTGGAAAAGCAGAGTCTTGTCTATTGAATGATATGTACTTAGCAGGATCAGGAATCTACGTTTTCAAAAAAAGTTCTAATAATCAATTTGATGGTACCCTCCAGGATGAGCAGCAAGAGGAAAAGAGAAGACCCAAGAGAACAACAGTAAACACCTACCACAGTATTAACTCTCAAAACTACTAAGAACTCTATTAAAAATCTGACACCATTACCAGTTAGCTAAGATCAAGGACAAAGTGAGCTGTTCCCAAAACCTATATCCTGCAGTTTTGTTTAACTTTATATTAAATGTAGCAGCTTACAAGTTCTATTTTGTTTTTCACTGAGTTGCTACACAGATAAGCCTACAAAAAACAGATGTGCTATGGGAACCTGATAAATAATGTGGGTTTTCACCATTTCAGTAAACAGAGAAATAGAAAACAGTTCTAAAAGAGCAACAGAAAACATAACTGAGGGCACTTCTAGTCACTTTAAGGGTATTGTGTAAAAATGTGCATCTTTGCCTTGTGAACCCTTTGTGAAACAAAGAGACCTGGACACTTAGTCTAAAGCAGTTACAAAATTTCTGCCCATCAGTTTTGTTAGGAAGGGTTTGCAACCTTGATTTATGCTTTCAAGCTTTCTTTATCATGTCTCCAATCATAAGCTGCTTCTACTTTTCCAGACACGACTTTACTAAAACTGGTCATGTCACCTCCTGCAGCAATAATGCTACTTCAGTTGTAAAAGCCCTTCCACTGGGATCAAGAAAGAATAAATCCAGTAAAACATCGAATTAAGACCCTAGTGAATTGAGATGTGTAACCAGAAGCCTGAAAGACTAAGCTGGGATCACCAGCCACCCAATTTCCTGTTACATTTTAGCCTAGTATGATCAGATCACACAGTCGATACCACCTCAGTGTTTCACAAATAGCTAGGAGGTACAAGGACACAGGCTATGCTAGTGCTACATAACTTGCAGCCTTGCTAACTTTGCATGCTTTCCGAAGGCTTCCTTCCACATGCTCACCATGGCCCAGCAAGTTTGAAGATGCAAGGCTATATCCATTAAGCTTCTACTCTGTCAGTAAAACACCTACAGGGAAATCTTCATTGTTAAGCTCATTTTTGTAAATTACAGTATGAGTTTCAATACAGTTATACTTCAGGTATTTTTGAACAAAAGCAATCACTACTAAGCTGTTTTAGAAGAATTAAAGTATAGGGGGTAATACTTCAAATCAAAGACCTGCTGCAGTATAGAATACCCCACAGCCACAGTTGCTTTGAGGTGCACCTGTTCCAGTATGGCCTTACCTATGGGTCACAGTGCCTTCAGAGATGCACCTGCTCCAGCATGGCTTTAGCCACAGTCCCTTCAGAAATAAACCTGCTCTAAACATGGTTTTACCCACAGTGGCAGACCCTCCAGGGGAATATGTGCTCTGTTGTGTACTTATCCATGGCCACATGCTTTGAGGTGTTCCAGCATAACCTCATGCACAGCTACTGATGCTTTGAGATCTACCTGCTGCATCACAGGCTTATCTT
>NW_008660969.1:0-9031 GCF_000695815.1 Acanthisitta chloris | reverse complement strand
CTGCTGCACTGACATAATCACAGACACAGATGCTTCGAGATGTACATGCTCTGGCACGGGCTTATCCACAGCCATATATGCTTCAAGATTTACCTGTTCCCACATGGACTCATCCACAGGTCCCAGTCCCTTTGAAGCAAGTTCTCACTGGAGTTGCAGCCAGTCCAGTAGAGCAGCACAGACACACCAGTGAGTCCCTGGCCATCTGCCAGCACAGGCACATCACCACTGCTGTTATCAAAATGTTCCCAGGCACAGCACAGTAAGGTGATAAGCAGCACAGCACACAGCCAAAGCAAAAACCAGACACTAACAAGCAATATACAGTCAGGCAAGCAAAGCTCATGACAAGCACCTGCCAATTAATAGCTAATCAGCAATTACAGCTATAAATTCAATCTAGCATATTCTAGTCATGTCTGTCATTATCTCAAACCCTTTGAGCCCCACATTGGGTGCCATATAGGACTGCTGTGGTTTAATCCCAGCTGGCAACTGAGCCCCACACAACCTCTTGCTCACTCCCTGCAGCAAGATGGGGGAGAGAATCAGAAAAAAACCTCATGGGCTGAGATGAAGACAGTTCAACAAGGAAAGCAGAAGTCACACATGCAAGCAAAGCAAAACAAGGAATTAATTCACTGCTTCCCATGGGCAGGCAGAAGTCATCTCCAGGAAGGCAGAGCTCCATCATGCGTAATGGTAACTTGGGAAAACAAGTACCATCACTCCAAACATCCTCCCTTTCCTTCTTTCCCCCCCAGTTTTATAAGCTGAACATGACACCATATGGTATAGAATATCCCTAGGGTCAAGCTGCCCTGGCTGTGTCCCCTCCCATCTCCTTGTACACCCCCAGCCTGAGGCAGGGCAGAAATGGCCTTGGCTCTGTGTAAGCACTGCTCAGCAATAACACAAACATCCCTGTATTATCAAGACAGTTTGCAGCACAAATCCAAAACAGAGCTCTGTACCAGCTACTGTGAAGAAAACTAACTCTACTCCAGCCAAAACCAGCACACTGAGTCCCCCAATAAGATAACCATGGATTTAAAGAGTACACCATCCTATTTATTATCATTAATTCATTCATAGCTTCCTCTGTGCAGGACTAACTTATAATTCCATACACTTTTAAGAGATACATGTCTCATCATGCCATTTTGGCCTTATTTCCTTTCAGAATATCCAATGGTCACTAATTTTCTTCACTTAGAGGATGGGGATTTTTCGCTGAAAGGAAGATATAAAAGAGATAATGCTAACCATGTGAACCAAATGCTGAAGATATGACAAGAAAAGCAGTAGTGTTCAAAGAAATGGAAATGTGACAAGATTAATGTATGCTTTAAGCAAAGTAGTTTTCTTGCTTAAACTACTCGATGTGAATTGGGTGGCAAGATAGTCAATATTTTATTAATATATAATCAGAGTCTCTGCAGCATGCTGCTACTGCAATATTTTTACTAGCTGTACCAAAGTACTCCTCCCAAAACAGGAGAATTTGTTCAGAGTCCAGAATTCTACTGACAAAGGTTGAGACCATTTTCTTCAGTGTTTGACTTAGGTATACTCACAGAAGACACAGAATTACAGAACAATTTTAGGTCAGAAAGGACCTCCCAAGTTCTTCTGGTTCAGTGTCCCACTTGAAGCTGTGCCAATTTCAGTTAGATGCTTAGTTTGAAAATCTGAAATCTTTGCTCTGCATACCGTAAACAACTCCAGCACTGTCCTACTGCCACTGTAGAGCTACTACAGAGAAAAAAGCAGGTGTAGAACTACTTCAATTAAAAAAACCCTACAAAACAAAAAACACACCAGATCTCAAGCTGATGTTTCCATGAGAAGGAAAAAAAAAAAAACCAGTCAGACTGCCACTCTGCGTACTCTGAATGCTCAAGGGGAAAAGTACTTTTAATGGATATAACCACATCACAAGTTTGAAATGGCATTTTGTTACAGCTTCAGAGAAGTTACTAAATTGCTTGAATTTTTCAGTATACATCTACAGCAAAGCCATTCAGATGCTACAACATAAACACTTCATCAGAAGCTGACTGCATAGAACCACATACACAGGCTTTTGAGCTGTTTTGATACAAAAAGTATGCTGTGAGTTCTCACAAAGGCCAGAGAATGAAAATCACAGAAAGCAAGTTTTATACACCTCAAATACATAAAAACTTCTGCCATTTGCTTACACAACAAGTCCTCTTTCAATGCTGAAAACACTGTGGGGAAATTAACAGATACCGACATTCAGAACGATTGGAATCTTCAGATATTTAATGACATCACCCGTTTTTTCTCCTTCCTGTGAACTTGGTTTGCAAGAGGAAAAAACAAGCCAAACGTCAATAAAATTAAATATTCTGCTTGGGAATAAAGAGTCTGAGGCATAATTTGGTCTGTGTGGAAGGTACAACACTTATTTACAAAGTAGCCCTTTTATTCTCAAGAATTTCTAGTGGAAACGGTCTTCCTTCTTAGAATTCCTTCTCTCAAGAGAGGCTGAACTTCAAGCTGTAAATGTGTACTTTTAAAGCATAAAGCACCAATAAAGGTACTGTATTCGTGCTGGCAGACAATCACAATATATCTCGTTTGATATACTGTCCTAGTTTTGCTATTGAGAAATTAAAGCCCAGAAAAATTAAGAAACTTGTTTAAGATGAAGCAGCTAAACAGCAGGGAACAGGAGAATTCCTTCTATTTTTCTACTTTACCTTCCAAGTTTATTCTACTTCTTAAAAAAAGCAAACAAAAAGGCTCAACCACCTCTTAAGTCCAGAGCCCTGTACAACTAGTAATTTAAGGTTCTGAAGAAACATTATCCTAAAGACAGAAAAATCCTGAAGAAAGTCCGTTTCATCTTTCTCAAGCCTCTTTCAAGTTTAAAGGCCACCCTGTTCAGATCACATTCAGCTTCTAAAGGGGCTTTTAAGCAGAAGACCGAAAGCAGAGGGCAGCACGAAAACAGAGCTATTATCTGTGACACTGAACACTGTCAGTGGTCACAGGGTAAAGTCTAGTCAATTACACCACTCAGATAAGTTAAGCCTTGAGTAGCTATACTAAACTAACTCATTGTAAGGTTTTGATACCTGCTGGGAAAACACGAGCACAGCCAGTTATACACAAAACTTCCTAAAGACTAAGGACTACATGCCTACTGTAATGGTTCAGGTATGCACAGAAAAGCAGCTAAGCATAGATTAACCTTTAACTACTTGATATCTCCTATACTGCAGGAGCAGATCAAAAGGTGAAAGCCACTCTGGTAACAGCAGCTAAATCCCTTCAAGTATGGCAAAAGCCAAAGATACTGACCTGCAGTGACAACTGAGGCCACCAGCAGCTTACACTGACCATAGCAGTTTGAACTCAAGATCGAGCACAGTTGCTCCTTGTGGGGTTCACATCCACAAAAATCCAGCACTGCACAGAAGGGGGCAGCTTGAGGCAGAACTGCCACACAAGAGCCAGGCCACCAGCCAAGACTCAAACACCTCAAGCAGCTGGAGAAAGCACCCTCCAATCAGCCCCACAAACTCAGACCAACAACTGCACCAGCATGTCCAGTTGAGTATGATGGTTTGTAAGAAATCATTTAAGATTTTATGACACAGCACTGTGCTTCTGCCCTTGTGCCTACCTCAGCACTCAATTTCCCCTGCAACAGAGAAAACAGAATCAAACAACTCAACTATTTTCAACAGATCCTAATGTCAGGGAGAGGATCACATCAGTTGAATGCTCAAGGCTTGTATTCTACTAAGCTACTCACTAACTTTTCCTCTTACACAGTAAAGGAACAAACCTATTGTTCATAGCTGAAAACAGAGCAGAGCCTTTGTTATTAATTGCTCAAAACGTTCCTTTCTATGGGGGGAAAAATACTTCTCTAATTAAGGATAATACTTGAACAATATCAGTCTGCCTCAAAAACACTTGCTTTTAAGTCTCCTAGCTAAATAAGAGTTAGAAATATTTGTAAGTAACTCTGGAAATAGAATCAAGCTTCTTTTAAGAATACAAGGGATATTCTGCCTAAGTTAAGATACTGAAAAATCCCAAACTAACTTTGGTGACTCATAAGGTTTTAAGTTTTACACTAAAAGCAGTCTCCTCCTAGTGTTTTTATGGACTAACCTCCCTCTTAAAACTGCAAGATCTAGAACCAACTGCTGCCTATGGGCATGAAATAGCAAAGTCCTGCCTCTGGCACCCTAAGGCACCAACTACAAAACACTCCCATCTGATTTTAACCCATCAAGCCTAGAGGCAAAGAATATTAACAGGGTAGTAATTCTACTTGTAATCCAATTAGCGAAACATGACACCTATAGTTTAAGCATTTCCATTTTTACAATTACTTTGTGGATTCAGAGAATTCAATCGTGTTGATGTTATTTAGTAAATTTATTTATTAGCGATACAGAAAGAAAGTCAGTGAACTCACAATATATTTGTAGCCACAGATTCTGGTTCTTCAGAAAAAGTTTTAGTTCTATATTTACACAGCACTGTAACAATACTAGAGACAATATTTAGTATTTATGCTTTAGAATTCTCTGCTCCTTTAGTAGTGATTACAGAGTTCTCATAAAGAAGAATGAGATGAGAGTGGATGAAGAAAATTCCTGCTCACATTAACCTGTTCTGATCAATGCTGGTTTTGAATTTAAAACACCCAAATTGCAGACTGACCAAATACAGAGAACATATTCTGTAAAGAGGTTAGCTGATAAATAGTCCAAAGTAAAATTAGGACTGTAACATTAATTTCCTCATATTTTAATGAAATCTCAAACAGGTTATCTCATTCCTTGATTTAAGAATATTTTATCTTTAATATGCTTTCTAAAAAAACTACCATCACAATTACTCAGACCACTTACTTGGAATAGAAAGGAAGTGAAAGCTTGACAAGATGCACCTATGCTTGAAGACACAAGGAAAACACTAATGCCTAGCTCCATTCTGCTGGCAGGCAATGGAAACAGCATTATTATTCCTTTACTTCTATACTCTCACAATATGAACACAGAAGAAAATGAGAATCGACTTTTATTCCACTTCTAGGATTTATTTCTCAATGAATATCACTTTATTGACACACTCAGTCTTTCTAGTCCACACCTGATTTCAATTAAAAATGCTTTTGCAGCCCTAAAGAGTCAGTGGCTCCCACTTTAATGAACACTTGAACATAATTTATTATTCATGAAAACCTTAGCAGGCAAAGTATCCTGAGGGTCCACAAGCACTTTTTGGTGGTGTTTTTATCTTTGAGCAATAGAATGAAATAAGCACTTCTTGCAAGCTTCAGTCTTTCCCACAGAGTGCTTTTCAAACTGGTTTCATTAGGCAGAGACAGGCTGGTTTTACATTAAAATGCGTCTGAGTCTATCCCTTCTGCCTGCACTCCTCCACCACAAAGATGAAGTAATCACAGGAGATACAACATCTGCAGCACTGCTTGGTTACAGTGCTACCCTATCAGCTGAAGTTGAGAGCTTTTAACCAGTTATTCCAAGAATCAAGATCTGTATCAAAGTACTGAGAAGCACATTCATCTTCATCAAGTTAGGGGAGCACCAACATTTCAGCCTCTACATGAAACTTCTTTCTTTAGGAAATACATTTTCTGTCATTTTCTCACAGTAACTGTATCTCCCTTCACAATCGTGCAATACCTCTCTCCATTATTTAGTAAATAATTCACAGTTCAAGAAATCACAGGTGTGTGCAGTCATGGATGAGTGCCCATAAAGAGGTTTTGTTGAGTCATCATTATCCAAACTGCAACATCATGTCACCCAGAAGCACAGGTGAGTAAGCTCTAAACAGGTACATTTTGATTTCTCCTTTTCCTCCAATCCAAATCCTTACTTTTAGGTCTCTTTTTGCTTTCTCATCTATTCTACCAATACAAGAGTAACTAATGATACCACACACACATCATTCTTCATTTAAATCAACTTTATGACCTTTTAAAACAAATTTATGGAGTTAAGGGTAGTTTCAAATACTGCATTAATAACACTGCATTGTCATTACTGTTTCTCATACTTTGAATAGAGAAATCTTGAGAGTACATAACAGAAATCATTACAGATACCAAACAAGCTACATCAGCCTCTAAAAGCCTCGGCTTTGATACTGAAGTTCTAGTCTTTCAACTTGTAAAAGTCAACCCTCATAAGGCAATTAACCTTACAGAGTAGTGATGTTACAGAAAGAAACAAAAAAAGTCTATTTGCACATAATAAAAGCAGCAGAGGAAAAGATTAGATTTACCTACAGTTTAAAGAGGATTAAGTCAATTTCTCCAGCAAGATGGCCTAAGCCTTCCCTACAATGTTTACGGTCAATTTCAGGACAACAAGAAACTCAATTCATTCTCTCACCCTGACAAGTAAAGGTTCAAGCAATAGCAGCATAGATTCAAGCATCTACAGGACATCATCTTTTAAAAGTGAAAGTTTAAACACATATGTTGTTACATGGTTCGGATAGTACCATATGGCTGTGGTATCACATGGCTATGAACATATGGGCAGTTCACTTTTTAGTGAACAAAAAGAAGCAGGGTTACGGGTACTTTATTTCACAAATTCATTCTGCTCCTATCAGTCACTTGGAAACTATTAGCAGGACACAATTCCTATAATTCCTATACCCTTTACCGTCCCCACTTGAAAACATCATTTGGCAACACAGAAGTAGTAGCAGGTAACTACAACATTACAAAGCTTATTTCAAGAACAAGTCCAACAAAAATAAAACCATCACCCAAAAAAAACCCAACCTCATCAAGCAGCACAGAATGTTTCGATCCCAGAGGATACAGCAGAACAACAAAACAGAGCTCAGCCCACGTCTCTCTTTAGATTTGCAGTCAGCTGCTGTAAACTGTCAGCACACTAGTAACCCTTCACAAAACGTATATATTAATATGAGATAATGGGGACTGAGCAGCCATGCCTCACATCATTAACACAACCTGAACTGACACAAAGAACAACCAGAACCGCCAGGCCACCCACCAACAGAAAACAGAGCTTGCGTTTTTTTCCTTCCCTCCTGCATACCTGGTTCCCACCAGACTTCTGAATGGTTCCAGCAGCTGAATCAAAACATCACTTGAGTGAGGTGCACTAAATCCACCTCAGAATACAAAAGGATACAGCCTTAGTGCTCCAGTCTGAGTCCCGATAGCCAGTATTTTCTGAACAGGATCAAATGCCAAGGCTGAAGGCTGATAAGGGAAACCATGGCGTACAGTCTAACGAGTCAGAGCATCGCAGCAATGATGGGTCAAGCAGCATACCAAAAACAAACAGAATCAATACTGTGTGTTAGAGAACAGGTTCAATGTTAATCACAATTTTAAAAGGAACTAGAAAGCATTTTAATAACAGACTGAGAAAGTCAGCTGTCTTACACAAACCAATTATAAAAGATCTCTTTCAGTCATAATTACTCATTCATCCCTGAGCATCAAGTGACAGTCAGACTTAACGAAACTTAATTTGAATCCTACATTTCTTCTGTGCAAAGACTATATCAACTATTTTATTTTTTCATCTGCCTCATTCACTGAGTAATCTTCTTCTCAGCTCTAACAAAGACACTAAACTATTAAAGACTAACATGCTCTTAGCAAGTCTGGCAACAGAGCCAAACTCGTTATCAGAATCATTACAAATTACTAGATCTGCTTTTCTGAGAATAGCTTCAATTTCAAACCAACAGGCCCCACATGACAGTGCAACCTCTGTCAGCAAATTAAGGGAAAAAAATACAACCCGAGCTTGACAGAATCAATTCCTCACTCTCTGCTTCCCCCAAAGAGAACAGTCAGCCCCCAGAGCTGACAAAACCAAAAAACACCCCACCAAACAAAAGCAAAAAAACCCTCGGCCATGGGATTCTTTCTTAATATGAAGCTATTGGCACATTTAGCTTTTTGGTCAGCCAAGACTAATTTGGTAATTGAGTATGTAGTAACTCCATTACACTTCTCAGGCTGCAATTAATTAGAATTGAGAACAAAATAAAAGTGTCACCTACTCTTATTTCTGCTATATACACATACAATAGAAGACATACAAATGCTAGCTTTCCCATTTCAAAACCTTTAATTTAAAGCAGAGGTATCTCAGAACCTCATAAATGCAGAGCAAACTTCTGATATGCTCTTTACTTCACTGAAGTTGCAAGCATACCCTGCCACTCTTTGTATTTCAGCAGTGAATAAAGTCTAACTGGCTCTGTTCTTCTCCATTTCCTTCGTAAACAACTTGCAAAAGTGGCAGAAATACCTGTGATATTTAGGAAAAGCAAGGAGGACAATCCATAAACAAGCTCATCCATGTCAAGCTAGGCCACAGGTACATTGCAAAGATAAAAACGGGTATTGATATTCAAATCAGTTTTTATTCCTCTTGGTACAGCTGGTGGTTAATTCGCTGCATCATTTTCTGAAGCGTGCAGACACAAACTGCAGTTATTGTATCGCACACCAGCAAACAAAAAAAAAAAATCGGAACTTTTGCTCTGTCTCTCGAGAAGATTTGCAACAGCAGCATCAGCAACTTGGCAACACACTGCAGCGAAACCACCACAAACGTCTACAGCCTGTTTCAGGCATAAAGGAACAGGATAAATGCATTTCCAAATAATGCAGAGCGACAGATCCCCTGTCCTTCGGGCCCATTAGCAGAGGCTTCTACTCAAATGCCGCGATAAGCAGATCTGCACTACAGCTAGGTATCGGTCCTTCCCCCATCCATCCAACTCTTTCTACGAAGCCTTCGTGAACACAATCAATATTACTCGCATGAACGAGCCTAGAAGACGACAAACCCTGAAACTCCCCGAGAGAGATGACTGCGAAAAGCCAACAAGATCTGCACTGCTGCACCCACCGCTCGCCTCCCCTCTTCACCCCCCACAACACTCCCTCCAAACAAGTAAACACGCGCGGCGGGCGGGCTCGGCGAGCTCGGGGGGAGAAGCG
>NW_008660968.1:116393-128329 GCF_000695815.1 Acanthisitta chloris | reverse complement strand
GATCTCTAAGGTCCACTCCAACCCTTATATTCTATGGTTCTATGATTCTGTGATTCCCTGGGAAAAGGGGTCAACCCTCACCTTGTTACAACCTACAATCCTGCCATTAGATCTCTCTGTTGATACAGCATCAAACCAGAAGGAAGATTGTTTTGCTGGTCAGTAAACTCCTGCTCCCCTCATCCCATCCACAGCTCATGCTGTAAACATCTCCTATCCAAGTTCTCCACTGGCTGTGGTTCAGGCTCATGTGCAAGCTAGGCAAAACAAAGCACATTTTCTCCTGGCTACATCCATATGCCAGCAGATGTTTGTGCTGAGATTTTCAAGATGCATAAGGACTTTGGGTATGTAATCCCTCATGTCAAAATCTCTTGCTTCCTAAAGCAAGTCTTTGAGCCTTGGAATCACATACTGTCCAAAAAGAGGTATCCAGTGCATTTTAAGGACAAGGTGTTTTTATCTGAAACACTAAATCACAGCAGTGAATTACTAAAACTGTTATTGAGCAGTTTCTGAAATGAAACAGAGGACTGACCTCTACAGAGTCTCCAGCTAATGTGAATTCAGGCCAATGAGGTCAGCTAAGAATCACTTGCACCCTTTGCATTCTCACAGCTCATTAGGAACCACTGCTAAAAGAACCCAAAATGTGTCAGTAAATGGAACAGGAATTCAGAGAAGAAAATATTAGGTAGTTTCATCTGACCATTATCCTTGAAGAGTGTGATTACTAGAAAAGGGCCTTTGCTGCCCACAATTCAGAGGTGCACTGAGAAGCTCTATAGGGCTCCCAGCCCCCTTGGCAGTATTTTCTACCAGTCACTTAAACCACAGCTTTGTTTCCACAGGTTAATTTTCTTTAGCTCCATGGGTAATTTCCATTCATTCCTCAAGTTTATCTAACTAGCTATTGTCCCACTTTCCTATATTCCAACATTAAACCATAATATCAAGAGCAAAAAAAAAAAACAAACCATCAGCAGAAGTTGAAATGATGATCCATGATATGTATCATAATGTGCCAAGTAAAGAAGAGTTTAGGCCTATGTTTCTGCAGATTGAAAATGTTCAGTGTCAGCAAAAGTAGTTACAATTCTATTTTCAGTAGATTAATAAGCCTAAACAACACTTGGCAATGTTTGACTCAGATTTGTTGGCATTTCTTTTAGATTTTTCATGGATTTAAAGGTGAGAACCAAATTAGCCAGTAAACCACCCATTCTGAGCAGCTATCATTTATCTCTTGCACCAGATCTTGGCCACAAAGAATTTCTTGAGAGCTGGGTTAGGGCAGAAAGAAAATGTCCTGATATAACCTTAGTGCAGAAACCATTTAGATAACTACAGCAATAGTAGTTTGAAAATGTAACCTTTTCACAAATATCTTCAAGTCTGGCACTGCAAGGACTTTACTGCAAGATATAGAGCTCTTTGAGATATTAAAAATATGGTTTCCTAAATCATATTTTCACACCAATCTGAGTCCTACTGGTGAGACACCTAATTCAAAAGAACTGGCACTAAGAGCCCACACTTTGGTCCAGCTTAGCCCCTTATTAGAGCTTTTTATCTATAAAGTATTTATAGAGTTAAGTTCTAATAAATGTTTAATTACTCCTTAAAATTAAGCTAGACCAGTTATTTAACAGCTCTCAGCTGCTATTAATATTCATACCAGAGCTCTGTGATTAATGAACACAGGGTTTTTATGACCTTTAATTCAAATTCTGAATCACTGTTTGATTTGGCCATTGTTAACATATTTTTTTGTTGGCTACTCACAGATTGTTTTACGGTTTTGAAAGCATTTGAGAAACACTGGTTCTCTGTGCAGAACAACTCTGCTTAATTAGCCCTACTTTGAGAATGGAGTCTGCTTCAATTTTGAAGTGTCTGAAAGGCGACAAGGGACAATGATTGTTATTGCATAACATTTCTTTCACCCCAGTCCTAGAAATCAATCTGATCAGGGTTTTCATGATGTTAAGTGCTGTATAAATCCATAATAAATGAAAGTCCACCTAGCAAAGAGCACATCTCCTGAAAAGAAGACACATACATAATGTCTGCTGAGACAGCTCTGCCTTGGGCTGGTCTTGGCAGAGGCAAAAGACTGGTATTAAATTTGACTCCAAGCAGAAATGGTACACTAGAACACATGCTGGTTTATAAATATGTTAATACCTTAAATTGTGTTGCAATCAGAGCAGGGACTGGAGAGTTTACAGAGAATAAATGAAACAAAGTGCCTTTCTTAAGAAAGAATAACCCAGACATCCCAGCCCTGACTGCATTCCTTGGGATTGAAGAGTAGCAACAAAGAGCACATTGGGCTAAGCCAGGAGAGCATCTGCATGATCAATATATGGAGTGCTTTGCATTTTGTATACAAATGTATATATAAATACAAAGATATATGATATAAATTGTGCATAAGTAGTGGTTCCTTCTAGATGCTTAAGCCTCTTTGGCCACAAGTGCTATATGGCTCCTCTTCAAAGGTCCACCAGGAACAGCTGTCCATGCTGTCCAAGTAAGCCAGGAGAGCATCTGCATGATCAATATATGGAGTGCTTTGCATTTTGTATACAAATGTATATATAAATACAAAGATATATGATATAAATTGTGCATAAGTAGTGGTTCCTTCTAGATGCTTAAGCCTCTTTGGCCACAAGTGCTATATGGCTCCTCTTCAAAGGTCCACCAGGAACAGCTGTCCATGCTGTCCAAGCTGAGGGAAGGGTAGGTTAGGTTAGATATTAGCAAAAGGTTTTTCCCTGTGAGGGTGGTGAGACACTGTTCCAGGCTGCCCAGGGAGGCTGTGGTTGCCCCAACCCTGGCACTGTTCATTCCAGGTTGGATAAACCCTTGAACAACCTGATCTAGTGAGGAGGTCTCACTGGTACTAACCACAGCACAGGAACATGGTGTCACCCACAAACTCTGGGTTTTCACTGGCCAGGACCTGTCAGAGGGTCCAAAAGGGTTTTTTTCCAGAAACCTCTGAAAGGGAGAACTCCCCTGGACAGCCACAGAGCTGAGCCTGATCTCAGCAAGGCAAGGGAACCATGGAGGAGCACTGCACTACCAGCACAGCACTGGCTGAAACAGCCCTTCCCTCCAGCTATCCATGCTGCAGGGTCAGCTCAAGGGAAAGAAAAACTCTTGGTGGCCCCACAAGAGGCAGATGGTAACAGCCATGGCATGGAACCCACCCCAACATACTCTCCCTCAGCCCTCACACAAGGACACAAAACATTTAGCACTCGTGGTGATCACATACCAGGCCTGCCAACACCTGGAAGCACACACTAAACACACCTCAACTGCAAAAGTAGGGTTGGTTTTGGTATTATGGACACAACCATGAGGGTAAACTGACCAAAAGCTGTGCTGGATTCTCCAGTTTTACTAGTTTGTAAATTAAAACATGACTCCTGTCACCCCAAGGTAGGTTCCTGAGCAGAAAGGATGCAATCTGGGGAGCTACAACAGCTTGTGCTATAGAACATCCACGGGACTGAGCTCACAATCATCACTTTCGGAGAAAAAAGCCTGGAAAAAGAAGACTTCAGGGTGACCTAATTGTGGCCTGAAGGGAGTCTACAAGAGAGATGGAGAGAGACTATTTACGAGGGTCTGGCATGACAGGACAAGGGGGAATGGCTTCAAACTGACAGAGAGGTTTAGATTAGCGGTTAGGAAGAAATTCTTCCCTGTCAGGGCTCAGGTTGCGCAGAGCAGCTGTGGCTGCTCCATCCCTGGGAGTGTTCCAGGCCAGGTTGGATGGGGCTTGGAGCAACCTGGGCTAGTGGGAGGTGTCCCTGCCCATGACAGGGGGATTGGAACAAGATGATCTTTAAGGTCCTTTCCAACCCAGGCCATTCTATAGTTCTATGATTCTATGACTTTTAGGGTTTTGATCCTTTCGTCTTTAGACCACATTACAACCTGCTGATTAGCTAAGGAAATAAATAAGTAATCCTTTCCAAAGAGTTGGGTTTTTGTTGTTTTCTTTTGCAAGAGAGACTGCAGATGTCAATATCTATATGAAAAAGAAATTACTGAAACACAAAGCAGTGCACTTGCAGGAACAGCGTAGGAGGAACTGTGAGAAACTATGTCACCACATTGCTCTCTGGTTTTGGGCAGTTCCAAGTTCTCCTCCCAATTTTTGTTTCAATTCTAAGCATTTTAAGACTCTCAACATCAGATGAAAACAATACTCAGCATACCAAAGGCCAGATTCCCATCTGGGACTCAGTGATATTGTAATCATCATCTTAATACTGAGCGATATTATAACACAGAAACTCAGCACTATGGATCTTTCCCCATCCCTGGAGGTATCCAGACTTACAGATAAGGGAAACATGGGAATTCAACTCTTCAAACTTCATGTGTCTCATTAAAGAAGTAATTTATAGTCTCTCATTAGAGAAAGTGATTTTGTTTTCAATCGTTGTGCATGAGAAAAAGCCAACTCTGAGCAAGGGAATTACCAAAGGTTGTGCTTACTCCTTTATCCACCAACTCTGAGTGGGATTAAATTGCCTTGATACAGATTCAAATTTAATTTCAGAACAATGCATCAGATTTCTCTGTGCAAGACCAAGCTGAAAAAAAAAATAAATTATAATAAGCAAAAAAAGGATATAAAAATATGATATCAGATATGACTTGTCTCCACTTCAGCTGAATGACTTTATTGTTGGTCAAAAAAAGAAGTGAGTTATTTCTTTATGCACTGAACTTCTGACTCTGATACATTTCAGTCACTGATGCAAATGGATGGAGCTCTGGGTGAGTCCATCTGCCTCCCTGCCTGGAAAATGGTGAGGTTTTGATCAGGATTACAATGACAGCAAGTTTGCTGGTGCTATTTATTCAATTAAGTCAAATATTCCCTCCACAGCCATAAATCTGAGCAGATTCTGTGCAAAAGACTTGACTCGTTCAGCAGATGATTGGCACTTTTCACCACTAAAAAAGAGATTAAGCAAAAATGTATTGCCACAGTAATTATATGATTTGCTTGCTCCCTTTTAAGAGAGTCATAACACTTCTTCATGTTTAGAAATATCCATGTTTAGAAATCTTCAGATTATTCTTTCCCAGCATTTGTTCAGGCTTAGAATTAATTCATGAGAGAGTTCAGCAGCCTATAAGAACTGCAACTAAAATGAGACACATTTGAAATTGCCCTGTTTGAAGTATCTGCAGTGTGACCTTGGTCCTGCTTCCTCAAGTTAAAAATGACACTGGAGATGGATTTTGGGTGGTGCTTTTTAGTCCACTCGAGGACAGGATTTATTCCTGATGACTCCTTCCACAAACACCTTTGCTTCAGGAGCTACCTGAGTGAAACTTGTTTATCCCACAGAAAATTCAACTCCATTACTGTTCTCTGCTAAAGGATATTAGTTTGAGCCAAGTATTTCATGTTTTTAGTTTTTCCTTCAGTTACAGCCTCAAGCTTTTGGACATAGTTTCAATTTCTACTAACAGCTCAAATTGCTTCCATCACAAGTGTGGCCATTTCAGAAAGAGAATTTGTGTGGAATTCAGTAAATTAGGATTAATTTCTTTTGCCTAAGAGTAGCAACAATTTCACCAGACGATGTCTGTAACATACTTTTTCCCACTCCCACAAACCATGTGCTATAGAAAAAGTCAGTCAGCTATAACAGCTAAAGTCACCTCCCAAATGAGGATGCAGTGACACAAATTTGGGTCCTGGATCCCACTGGTCACCACAGCACCCTCACATCACCCATGGCTTTTCTATTCAATTCTCACATCACCGGTGGCTTTGTTTACTCAGGCCAAAGAGCAATGCTCTAAAAAAGATAAACACTAACAATCTCCAATCATTCAAGATTCAAATCCTCCCCTGCTGCAGGGTTGTACAAAGAGTCTGTCCTTGTTGTCTGCACTGGGATAACAGATTGCTGTTTATTTTTCAACAAACAAGCAGCATTCTTAGAGAAAAAAATACTCAGAAGTTTTAGTTCCCAGTATAGTCAGGTTACTCCAGGGTATTGCAAAGTGAAGTTTGTATCACACCAGAGATGGCTGAAAATATTTAATCAGATTAAACAGCTTTCTTTGGGGTGGTGGTCCTGAGTTGATGGTTGGACTCGATGACCTTAAAAGTCTTTCCCAACCTTAATGATTCTGTGATTCTAAAACGCTTTTCCGAGCACAAATGTTTTATTTTGTGGAAAATTGTTGACACTATTGAATGTTTCCATTGGGAAGAAGAATTGCAGCTTCAACTCCTTGAAATCAAAGAGCAAATCTTAATTAAGGTTTTGTGCTGCTCATTTTGGATTGTTCTGCTTTTACCTGCTCTGACTCCTCCTTGGTTTTCGTGGCAAGTGTGACACAAGATCCACACACAACCTGTGATCAGTGCTGAGAGAGGCTGAAATACCTGCACAAGTGGGTGCATGAGAGGTGAGAACTAACCTCTGAGGACAGGCATGAGCGTGTGTGTTTGTGTAGAAGACTCTATACCCAAATCTCACACACCTCTGAAGTAATCTGGTGGGTCAAGACAATGTTGACTGTGGCTTTACACAAGACAGAATCACAGAATGGTTTGAGTTGGAAGGGACCTAAAAGATCATCTTGTTCCAACCCCCCTGCCACGGGCAGGGACACCTTCCACTAGCCCAGGCTGCTCAGAGTTCCATTCCACCTGTCCTTGAGCACTGCCAGGGATGCCACAGCTTCTCTAGGCAACCAGTGTCTGTTCCTCACTACCCTCACAGTAAAGAAATGCTTTTTAATATCTAATCTACCCCTACTCTCAGTCAGTGTGAAGCCATTCCCCCATGTCCTGTCACTCCAGAACCTTGTGAACAGTCTCTCTCCATCTTTCCTTTAAGTTCCTTCAGGTACTGTAAGGTTGCAACTAGGTCACCCCAAAGTCTTCTCTTCTCCAGGCTGAACAGTCCCAATTATCTTAGCCTTTTCTCCTAGCAGAGGTGCTCCATCCCTCTAATCAATTTGTTTGCCTCCTCTGAAATCACTAGGTGGTAGACAGGAGCCCCACACTGACCAAAGCATACATTAAAAACCAATGATGTTCCAGTCTGTCTGCCAGAGTGGGTTAGGATCCCCCAGAACAGACTTTCACATCACAAGTGCAAACTATGCAGCTCTAGGCACACAGCTCACTCAGCACTCCAAATGCAAGTTCTGGTGTATTTTGCTAAAGCATGTGAAGAAAAAGCCACTGTCAGAAGTGCTGGTTGGCTCCCAGAGCCCTGGGAGCACTGCAGAGACAGGGTGGCAGGAGCCACATGGCTGGGTGAGCAGCACACCCAGCCCCCAGGCTGCTCACCCCTCTGCAGGGCAACTGCCCAGCAAAACATGGCACAGCTCATCAGGAGAATGGCAAGAGCTGAATTGACAACACCCTGCAGGATTGCAGAAACAAGCTGGGTTCAACCAGCCAGGGCAAGTCTGCCTGGCCATCACTTTGGGGGTGCTTCACCCCTGGGACACTGCTCACATGTGAGGGAGATGCAGCAGTTCAGGCAACAGCGATGGAAAATCCCTCCAAAGAGCACAGGCACAGCTGGACCAGCTACAGAACATCTTTCTGCCTCTTCCCAACAAAGCAGGAAACTGCAGGTTTACCTTATGCACCCCCAAAACATGGGGCTGGGCACTAGCACCCCCAGAATGTGGCTGGCAGGGCTGCAGCTCCCCTCAACTCCATGCTTCTGCTGCAGGAAGAATTAATAGTGAACAAAACCACCAAAAAAGAATAAACCCTCCCAGTGCTCAGAATAGGACTTTTCTCCCTCTTGCTGCTTTGTGCTCTCTTCCTCCCTTTTCTTACTTTCAGAACTACAGAATATGTATTTTTAATAATACAGATTTCTAAAGAACTGAGTATGCAACATTTTTTTTTCCCCCAGGAACGCAGCAACTGCTGCACTAGCACCGCCACGAAGGCAAAGGCTTTTGAAATCCATCTGCCAGGAGAGGCAAATCAGAATTACATTGACCATAAACGCAGCAATTATGTCTTCAGGCTGAGCATTAGTGCTCACCTGAGAAGTCTGAGCACGGCAGGGATAGCGTGACTGCACAAAGAAATCCACTTCTGCAGCAAAGCTGCACTTGGGGGCCAAAGAGCCATGAATGTTTCATCTCCCTCTGGCCCTGGAGGAGAGGAACCACACGTAGGAGCTCCAGGGTGGAATTGTGCTGTGCATCTGTAAATGAGCATCGCGTTCAAACCTTCTCCTGCTCCGGAGGGATCCGCAGGGAAGCAGAGCGAGTCGCAAAACAGGGGGGAAATGTGCTATTGCTGAGCCTCTAAGCTTATGAGATGGTTTCAGAGTGTGCAGAGCTATGCCAAAGAAATAAATTCCATCTTAGAAGTCTAAGGTTTGACCTGAAGCTTATTAAGGTCAGTGGAAAACCTTCCACTGATCTCTCTGAATTTTGGTTCAGGTACACAATGCACTAGTCTCAATGATCATAGAATTATTGAATTTTAGGGGTTGGAATGGATTTTATAGATCATCTAGCCCCAACCCCCTGCCATGGGCAGGGACACCTCCCGACCCATTTAGTTTTAGCATTGCAACTTCATGCATAGAATTAAAAGCTGTAGCTTTTTGGGTTCTTGTGACCTTCTTCTCCTAAAATCTCAGGTTGTTTGGGGAGAAAAAATGGCCTCCAGATTTTCAAAGCTTGTCTGATTGTAGGAAAAACAAAGAGTTGAAAGTTTTACCCAGGGAAAAAACCAAGAAAACGAAGAAAAAAATAGGCATTAATCCTAAAAATCTACATTCTGTGACAAAGAAAACAGGGAAAAAATCAAAACAACAAACCCAAAGAAAACAAAACAATATTTTTCTCTGGTATTTGGCTAAGCAATTTGTTTCAAAGGTTCTCCTAAAGCATTTTTTTACTTTGACACTTCATACTATAGATATTGGCTCAGTGCTTCGATAGCAGAAAAATAGACTAAAACACCTTTTAGCACATCATTAATCCTGATCAGAACAGGACAAATTAGTCAAGTTGCTGGGGAAGACTCCAGTAAACAAATTGAAATGCTTCACTCAACTGAGATTTCAACCCAGCCACTTGGGTACCAACACAGAACATGCAGCACTTGTTTGGCTTAATAATAACTAAATATTTTTCTTTAGGAAAAAATAATTTCAATCAGATAAATAGATTCAGCCTGTGGAAAATTAAACCCTAAATCTGCAAAGACAGGAAGTAGGAAATGGGTGGGAAGAGATAGATAATTCTATACAAACAAAAATATATGTCAAGTAGCCAGAAAAAAAAGTTCTGAGCTCTGAGAGGAACAGAGGGGCAGATCCTTGGCAGAGATAAATCAGCCTGATTCCATCAAACTCAACCAAGACACAGCTCTTTGCACCAGCTGCCAATCTCCTCCACCAACCAGACTCTCAACCAACTTGTCGTTTGGGTCCTACAAAAAAAATTTCCTCTTGGAGTATAAAGCCTGTATTTATCCATTGGCCTTCGAAAGTATGCACAGCTGTGACATAAGTAACCCCTGCTCTGCTTTTAAATGTATGCAAACATAAAACGGAGAAGAAAAACGACATTAAAATAATGTTAAGGATTTGGCTTGGGGCCATCAAAGCTAGGACATTCCAAGTTAAAGCTGAAACGACATCCTTAACCTTAAGTCACCCCATTGTGCCTGGGTATTGCAGCTGCTGAAAGGGGAAAATCAGAGCGGTTACGGTCTGGCGTGTGAATGAGTGCTGAGGGACTCTTAAATCCATGATTATTTGGCTGCCGCACACCACGCACTGGATCCACGTGCTAGCAATCCTTATGCAATCTTTGCTGGGAGAGGGGGGGAAAAAAATAGCCTTCAGGCTGCATTTGCACAGTGAGGGGACTTCTGGAGAAAGGAAAAAGCCACTTCTTTGAATTCCTGCGAGATCTGTAGCTGTGGGTGTGAAGAGTGTGAGGAGCACCAAGGATCTGAAGCTCTTCCCCAGTGTGCTGAGATTGATTCACAGAGGGGAAACCTCCATGCACCAACTGCTGTTGGGGAAGTAGCAGGTGAATCCTTCAGCATTCAGTTGTTTTCCAGCTGAGAACTTTGCAGAACAGGATCTTTCCAACACAAAAAGTTAGGCTTCACAGCAATTTTTTTCATTCAGAGTTTCAATACATCAATGCCAAATTTCCTGAAAGTCAAAACTGCTTTTTGTTTCCAAAAGGAATATTGAGACATTGGACACACTGAGGATTTCATTTCTAGGCAGTTGCTAGGTTGGGCATAGGTTCTTTCTCCTTTATTTCTCCCTAGTTTTTGGGGGGTTTGGCTGGTTGGTTTTTTTACTTGTGCATCTCTTCCTTCTTTCTCTGCACCTAAAATGGCAGAAATAGACAGAGAATAGAAAAATAAGAGTATAAGAAATCAAAGACTACCAACACAGAAATCCCTCAAGTCCAAACTTTAGCCAGTGTCTCAAGAGCTCTGGAAGCTGTAGGTAAAAGCAATTGTAAAAACCTCTTCTAGACGCACATCTGCCTGCAAATAAATAGCAATACATAAATATTTGTACTTCAGCCTAATATTTGCTTGACTAAAGCGATAAACAACTGTGGCAAAGCTGGTCAAGATGGTCTTTATATTTTTTTAAAGAAGTCCAGATAGTCCTTGAGTTAAAACAGTGAGTGACTTGTTGGGCTCAAAGGCTACCAAGGTCCTCTTTAGCCCTGGCTTTGTGCTGTTCTCTGCCTGGCCACATGTACACACATGCCTATGGGTTTAGCACATCCAAAAACCACTCAGGTTATTGGGGACAGTCATTAAGAGTTGTGGCTAAAGTGCAAACTACTGTGATAGTCTCCAGGAACTTGTTTCTGCATTCAGCTTTGTTATTGTTTCAAGCACCCACCACACCAGGCAGAACCCTCAGCCCTGGTCTCTCTCAGCCTGGAGATGGAAGAGAGAACACTTCTCAAAGACTCTATTTTCCAACTCAGTGTTTTATTTTGCAGGAGAATGAAGAATAAAAGGTATGAAGATTATTTTGATAGAATGTTACTATGTCTGAACCTCTCTGCTCCACCAGGGATAGGAAAAGAACCAAACTGGTACAATGAACTCTTCATATTTCTCTGCTTGCACAGTGCTGGGAGATTTATGCCTGTGTAAACTCAGCCCTGATCTCAGGAGTGAGAAGAGACAAGGAGGAATAGAAAGACCTGAGGGTTTGGATGTTTTGCTTTGCCACAGTTCCAGCTGGATCACACCCCTTTGAACACTGCAGCACACCTGAGTAAATTAGAGTCACCTACAGAATTGAGAGGGCCCAGGTGTCTCCAACTGTCCTGCAAGGAGCAATCCATGGTTAAGACAGCTTTAATGTGACCTCAAGACATAGCTCCAGTGATCTTCTTTATGAGATGGACAGTGAAATGGAACCAAAACACTCACAGACAGCCTCAGGGTCACCTGTTGGGCTACAAATCCATGGAGGCCTTGTTTGTTCATGGAAAAGATTTATGCAGACTCTCCACCCTCTCCTCACTATTTTCCCTTCCCTGTCTTTCTCCACTGCTGCTGAGAACACTTCATTTCAATCCGAAGGTAGTGCAATGGCACAAGGATAGTCTGCAATAATAATTTAATCACAAAAAATAAGCTCCACTGGAAAATCCTGATGAGTGGTCATATTTAACAGCCTGGCTATTATGTCTGATTAAAGAAGAGTGCAAAAATATTAATTAATTGGGCTGGTTACGTAGACAGCTTTATGTCCTGCAGCAATTCATGTAATAACAAATTGATTTTTAGCTAAGCAAGACACTGCAGGCTGAAAGGGAGGAACTGGAAATAGTGCCTGAATGCATTAAGTAGCCTGAGTCTGGAGTTGTAATGTATATGTGGCATAAAA
>NW_008660968.1:109668-116362 GCF_000695815.1 Acanthisitta chloris | reverse complement strand
GAAATGAAAGCTAATTCATTTAGTGCCCTTTGACTCTTTAAATTCCTCCATTTCACGTTCATATGATTGCTAATACTACACACTGGGCAGACTTCAATATTAAACCCTCCCCAAATAAATTTGCAATACAGAGACAAGTTAAAGAAGCTTTTCTATGGCAATGCCTCCAGCTGAAATAAAGGACAGCTGTATTTCAGCTCCTAACAGACAGCTCTGCACAACCCAAGTCCCTTCCAAAAATAACAGTACCTTCTACCACTCTTCCCAAGCAGAGCCAGAAGTAAAGGTTATATAGATAGAAATTTGGTTCAGGTCCCTAAATCGAGTCTAATGGGTTTGTACTATGATTTCAAGGGGATCCTGCTGGGGCTTGTGGTGGGGCTGCCATGCAGAGACCCCTGAGGAGGCTGATGTCTGCACACAGGTCACCTGTGCCAGGTTACCTGCTGGGGACATGGGTCACTGGTGGCATGAGCATGACCAGGATGTGCAGCAGGGACAAGCCCAGTGAACTGAGCCCTGCAGGTAGCAGAGCACACCCCCAAATCTGGATGATGCCACATTTATACCCCAATAGAAGTCCCTGATCACTGGTGAACTTGGCATCAGCCTCTGGACTCCAACCAGCAGCTTCAAGAAAACCCCAGCACATCCAAAGGGCTGGAGATGGATGTGGAACAATGGGGAAAGCTTCAGGATTCTGCAGTATTGATATTACAGGCAGAAAGATGATGAAAACAGATATGCATGTTCAGGGCAGAAGATAGCTGCCTTCCTGCCTCACTGATATGCTTCTCCCTATCCTACCTCTGTTTCCCACCAGGATATAGTTTTTTGAGGGGAAACAAAGAGCACTGAGAGGCCAAAGAGAAAAGCCAGGGGTTTCAGAAGAAAGTGAGCACTCATGTGAAAACTGTCACAGCTACTTAGGAAATTGAAAATATTTTCCATCCTTGCCTGAATGATGATTTCCAGATTTTAATTATTTCCTGATTGTCTCTGAGAAGGATACATGGCTACCGACCTCGTTTGGGCCTGAGGAAATAAGACTGTCAACATTACAGAATAGATCTGATCAGATTAAGAGATATTTCGGATATTGAACAGAAGAATTTGACAAGCAAGCTACAACAGTGTATGTTTGGATACGTGCAAAACCCCAGAGTATATCTGCAAGCTCATGCCTACTTCCCTGGGCTGCTTGCACAGAGTTATGAGAACAAACAGTTCAAGTATGTTTTCCTCTATACTTGACTCTTTTCTCTATTTCTACCCCCAGCAACAGTCAGGTTCAAATCATCTGAGTAGAGCTGAAATTCATTTTAGCAAAATGAAAGAACAAGGAAGAACCTTAAGTTAGTTATAGTAACCTAGAAATGGGTCTCAGGATAGAGGAAAAAAACCAAGGTCAGTAAATTGTGGCTGAGGTGGACCAAGTCCAGAGGAGAACAACTAGGATGGTAACAGACCATACATCAGAGCACATGAAGTACAAAGGGCAGTGGGGAAAGCTGAGCTTGCCCTGCCTGGGGGCTAAAGGCACATCTCATCACTCATCCAGCACCTGCCAGGGGGCAACAAGAAATGGGGCCAAACTCTTCTTAGAGATGCACAAAGAGCATGAGGAAACACACAAGTTGTAGCAAGAGAAGTTCCAGCTAGGAAAGAGGGAAAACAAGTGTAAGAGCAAGTACTGGAAGAAGTTTGCCCAGAGAGACTGCAATCTCCATCCTGAAAGATAACCAAACCCCAACTGTACAAAGCCTTAAGCAACCTCATCTAACTTCAAGCTTGGCCCTGCTGTGAGCAGGAGGGTTGGACCAGACACACCAGGGTGTCCCCCCTCACACCCAACCTAGTTATACTACATTTCATCTTCTATTGAGACAGTATTTTTCCTAAGAGGGAGTCAGTCTTTTAACGACATAAATGAATTTTTAAAATGCCTTGACTTGAATAAGAACACAATTCAGTACAAAAACCCCAATGCCTTTTGATGTCACTTGGTGTACAGCAGTGCCTCTGACGGTGAGTACACTGAACAGAACCTCCTGTGAAATAAGAATACTCTTTCTAGTGGAATTTGATGCCTTTGGTTTGGTGATATAGACAGGATGAACAAAAGCAATTGAGAAGAGATTGGCAGAGAAACTCAACTTTCACATGTTCTTCACAATGGCACAGTGGTTAGTTCAGATCCTCTCTGAACAGAGACAGTACAAAGTCCAAAACTGCATGGGCAGGCACTGGCTTAACTTCAACAGCAACCAGACACAAAGGGGGGACGTTTACTGAGTAAATGAATGTTTCTGGTGGCTCAACATCTGATGAGTTTGATCAGAAAGAAAACAGTAAAGCTTCTATCCTCACTGCTGGCCTGCAGTAAGCTTTCACATAGAGCTCTGATGTTATATATAACGTCCTGTGCAGAAAGGAATGTGATGCTCGGTGTGCATTGCACAACTCCTGCTCCCTACACCCTCCTCCTCAAGCAAGGCATTCATTCCCCAGAGGAATTTTCCAGTCTGAGGAGCAAAACAAGCCAAGAATGTGTTAAAACAGGTGTTTCCATCAGCTCGGGGTACAATCTTAGTCCAACTGAGGTTAAAAATATTTGGGAATGATGTAATAAAAAGATAATAAGTTCTTGCTGTATATTCCCCTCCATCCACATGGTAAGACAGTGTTTGTGGAGGTTGTTCTCTCTCTTCATACAGCACTAGCTCAGGTTCAAGGCCCAGTGTCAATTCTGACTTTTGCCATATTAGGCCAGACCAGCCCAGGCTGACAGGGAATCAACAAGTCCAGACTTTGAAGGAAAAAGGAACTTTGAGAGAACTGTTTGAGTCCACTCCTGTGATGTGTGTTCACACCAATAACCACAGCAATAACCAAATCAGTGTTTGCAGTTTGAAAGCTGCTTCACTGGCAAGGAATAAGGAAGCAACCAAACATATCATGTCATGCATTTCCAGCCCCTGCAATGCTAATTTCACCAGCCATCCATGTCCCTTAGGTGAAAACTGATCCTCTTTCTCCAGTCCCACTTGTTATGCTACAGAGAAGAGGTGCTGCTAACTTGTCTGGTTCACATGAATGTGTGTAGCAACACACATCACTATAGCTGCTACAGAAATCCTAATAGCACCTGAGGGATGATCTCTGTGGATGCAACTCAGGGAGAATAAGAGCTCTTCACATTCCCCTCTACATATCACAGAGATAAAATCCTTGTGGGCTTACAGTCAGTTTTCTTGGGGTGTAAAGTTTGCTAGCAAGTCAATGTGTACCCCTAAATCAGTACTGAGGTACTACATGCACTATTACTGCTTCACTTGTTGCCTCCATAATTTGAATTGTTATGTGTTTTGTCATGGCAAAGTGCTCAGGGAGACTCTCAGCACAAAAAGCACAATGGAAAAGCCAGTTCCAGCTGAAATGAAGGCTGTTAATAGACAGATCATTTCCATCCTGTATCCTGATCTCAAGAAAGACCAGACTGCTTCACTTGGAAAATATCACATCACTTTACATTCCACTCTCCCTAGCTATAAATCATTGTTTAAGACCTACCTGATTTAAATTTGGAAAGCATCCATCTGTCAAGCTCCACGTCGCCAGCACCTTTCGTGCCAAACACCCCCAGGTGTTCTTATCAAATACTCACATTAACAGCTCAATTAATTACGAGTTAGCCAGATCAAACAGGCCAGTCTCCAGCTTGACAGGCATCTGATGTTCAGATATCCTACCTATGCAAGCTTTACAAAGTCAAGCAAATTCGAATTCCAGAGGGCTCAGATCAATACCACATTAAGATGCTGAGCTTATCTCTTGCCTTGAAAAACTCATGAGAGTGTGTGGAGAATCTGTTTGTCAATCCAGCTGTGGAATTAAAATGGAAAACCAATCCACTAGATCTTAACAATTTGATGTAGTAGTAAAGGACACAAACCAAGAGGCAGAGAAATGCCAAACTCCATGAAGCCAACAAAAAGCAGCAAGTGGTGCCTTCCAGATGCAAGTTTCAGTATGAACACAGGGATGAAGGTCATTTCCAGCTGCTCAGTATCTTGGAGAACAAGACATTTCCTAGCAGGCACAGGATCTGCAATGAAGTTAGGCCACCAAGGTCTAGTCCTCCCTGCAAATCTCAGCCTAGATAGAGAGAGAAGTTCCACTAAGGGGTTTTTCACAGAGCACCTTCAGCTTCCTTCCCTTCTCCAACTAAGACACACTCCTGGGGGCATTTCTCTCAGTGTTCATCAAAGCTTCATGAATCAAATAAAATCAGCTACTTTCTGAGCCCATCCCATTGACCCTCCAGGCTAGTGATGCTGGGAAGGGGTGCAACCCAACACTGCTCTGAATTTCAGCTCTGTACCTGAGATGACATACAAGATTCTGCAGATATCTACAGCTTATTGCTTTGGAATCCTTAGAAACCTATAATGTTCACCTAGTTTGGGATATCCTTCTGTTTAGATAAGAGGCCAGATTTTAAAAAAAAAAAAGTCCTTCTGTTTAGATAAGAGGCCAGATTAAAAAAAAAAATTACAAGGTATGAATCCTGGCTGCAAAGAAAAATGGGAGGAAAATCATACATTGAGACAGGAGGCAAAAAGTCCTCAGTATTGCAGAGCTCCAGGTTTCAAACCTACTCAGAAGTTTGAGGATCTTTTTCCAGCTCATGCTTTCAATTACTTGAGCTTTGTCAATTCAGATTTGTCAACTCCAGATTTGTAGTTGAGTAAGCCCTGCCACATTTATTTTGTTGCTGTTAATGACATAGGCTTTTACTTATTTAAAACTAAGGAACTGAGTCACAGATGCCACAGTAAGAGCTGTACTTAGCATTTATGGCAAATAACATTGCCCAGTTTCCCAGCATTTCACAGGCAAAGACTAATCAATCTTCCCAGCATCCGTATGAGATAAGAAAGTATTATCTTGGTAATGTATTATTGGTCAGATCTCACATGCTTAAGGGTACTGAGCAATATTCCTTCATTTCAGTCACTCCATCGAATTGCACTGAGAAAAATCTCAGGGGAAATCACAAGTGTTTACACATTTCCATAATCTGTTACATTATTTGTATTGTACCTCTGAGCTGGCATAAAGTAGAGGGGAAATCACAAGTGTTTACACATTTTCATAATCTGTTACATTATTTGTATTGTGCCTCTGAGCTGGCATAAAGTAAAGGTAGGATTTCTGCAGGAGTTTAAGGAGGGAGGAAGACTCCAGGTATGGTTGGTGGGCAGACACAGCATCAACTGGTCTGTACCCTGTGGGGCTGTGAATCCCTCATGGGCAGCCACAGAATGCTTCTCTCTGGGTACTACACTGCTTGTCTTGCAGAGACCTAAGCAGGTAGGTGTATCCAAATACTGTTTTCCAAATACTGTGTCTGGCTTGACCTCAGATGAGCTTGCTGGGCAAGATCTCTCAGATGCAGCTCACCATGCCACACTTACACTGCTCTCTGTGAGGGAGCTCCAGATTCCATATATCTGTTTTAAGATAGAGACCAACTTCCACACATCACTAATCAGTCCAGAAAGCTGAAGGGGTTGAGGAATCGTAGAATGACCTGGCTTGGAAGGGACCTTAAAGCTCATCTCATTCTAACCCCAGTGCCAAGGGCAGGGACAACTTCCACTAGTCCAGATTGCTCCAAGCCTCATCCAACCTGGCCTGGAACACTCCCAGGGATGGAGCAGCCACAGCTTCTCTGGGCAACCTGTGCCAGTGCCTCAGCACCCTCACAGGGAAGAACTTCATCCTAATCTCTAATCTAACCCTGCCCTCTCTCAGTGTGAAGCCATTGCCCCTTCTCCTGTCAGTCCAGGTTCTTGCCAATAGTCTCTCTCCATCAATTCTCTCAGCCTTTTCTCATAGGAGAAATGTTCCATCCCTCTAGTCATCTTGGTGCCTCCTCTGGACTCCAGCAGGTCCATGTCCTTCCTGTGCTGGGGACCCCAGAGCTGGAGGCAGCACTGCAGGTGAGGTCTCACCAGAGCAGAGCAGAGGGACAGAATCTCCTCCTCCCCTGCTGCCCACATTGTGGGGATGAGCCCAGGACACAGGGAGTTCTGGGCTGACAGCACACATTGCCTGCAGACACTTTGGAACAACTGTGTGCTCTATTGCAATTTGAAACATCTAACTTGATAAAACCTGATAAAGCAGGACCCTAATTACTTGTTTCAAAATCCCTCTTAAACAAAGATATAAAGAAAACAGTGATTAGCAGGGATGCCTCTTAAACAAAGATATAAAGAAAACAGGGATGAACAGCAAGGTTAGGTGTTTTCCAATGTCATACAAAGATTCTGTGGTAGACCCACCATCCACATCCAAGGCACTGGGGTTCATTGCTTTGACCAACATCATCCTTGTCCTGATTCCTATGATTTGATGCCACTGCTAGTCACTGTTTAAATGCAATCATATGCCAGTGCTTTGCTGGATCTGGATCTCCTGGCTGCCCCTTGCCATTGCCAGCTGTGTGCTGAGATAACAGAGAATCAAACACACAAAGGCTGGGAACATCAGTGGGTGTAAGGTATTTTTATGGCTAATTCTTGCCAAAAAAATGTGGAATCCCCACTGGGTCTCTTGAACCATTCAGCCCAAAGATTGCAGAGCTGAGCACAACAGAGGCATCAAACCAGCCTGGACCAGAGAA
>NW_008660968.1:106634-109638 GCF_000695815.1 Acanthisitta chloris | reverse complement strand
AGAAAAGATTGCCCACAGGGTGATTCAGAGCTCTGCTAGGCACTTAAATCTCTTTTTAAAAGCACATTTATGACAGCAAAAGATAGTCACAAACATGCTAATTCCACCAGAGACATCAATTCTGACTGCCACAGCAAAATAAGTCAAGTGAAATGAAAATAAAAGGAAATAATTTTCTGTTAAGTTTAGCTTTTCCTCATTCTTGGTTGTTTGTTTTATGATGCATTGTCTGTTACGATCTTTCACTAAGAACCTCTACTTCATCCACAAGGGCTTTCCTCATGGCTGAAAGTACTATGGTAATTGTTTTCCTCTTCCATTATCATTTATCTTTTATAAAGAGGTGTTAACTATGACACTTGCCTTTGAAGGGCAGTTTTTCTTATTGAAAGCTTAGCTTCAGAATAATGGGAAAGATTAGCATACCTTTAAATTGTCTCATTTCTTTACAAAACCGTGACAGATAAATGATACTTCACAGAGCTGATTCCCTCAGTTTAAGTACTGCATTTAATTAAATGAAGTAGAGCACCTATATTTTTCAAAGGATGCTTTGAGTTTCCCATCTATAGGTTACTCCCAAGAGTCTCAATCTGCAGTTTTCTGCTCTCTAACACACAGCTCTGGAAGACATTCAGAGCTTTTTACAAAACTCTGGAGTAAAAACAAAGAAATTACCTATGCCTCTGTGAAAACTAGAAAGGCCAAACACCTTTTTAAATGAAACAAGTAGAATATCTCTTTCTTTGCTACAGAAGATTGTAATGACCCGAAGTGAGATTTCCTCACATACTCCTTTAAGTCTGTCTTTTAATCAAAACCATCTAAGAAGAAATCTTTCTGAAATTACCTTTTTCTTTTCTATTTGGGGTTGTTTGCTCCTGTCTAAGGGAGGGGAAAATTGAAGTTGTACCACTTGAGCAACAGCTTAGTGCAAACTGCAACTAGATATATCAGACTTGTAGGAAAGAGAGAGATAGGAATGTGATTTACCCATGTAGCTTCTCCAAAGCAACTAAGCAGCACATTTCCTTCAGCAAATTTGAAACCCTTATGTCTACTCAACACAAAAAACCAATGCAAATCTATTTGTCACAATGACTCCCAAACATAAAGAAAACAACGTGAATGATAACCAGGGGGGAAAAAGCAATAAATTGGAAGTTCTAAATTGCATATTCTTATGGAAACACAAAGGCAATCAAATTTTACATGCTCCCAGACAAGTACACATGAGCAGCAGTCACAGTGTATGACATCAGGCTTGAAAAGATGCATCATGTGAAGTTCACTGCTAATCATTTTCCTTGATGGACACCACGAGGATGAGAAGAGCTCAGAGGTACAACTGACTGATTTCAGAGACAGAACACAAGCAAACTAAAATGGCAAATCTCCTCTCCCTATCCTCAAAACCCATATCCATGACAGCACCTTTGAAGGGCATTTGTACAAAGCAGGCCAAGCTGCCTGTAAGATTTTCAAGCAGGCACTGTGAGTCTCAGTGCATCTTCATTTCTGCTTCGTGAACATTGTGTTACAGTTCTAAGGCACACTGCATTGTAATTTTTAACAATGGGATTAAGAATCACTGGGATCATAAATGTTTTGGAGCAAGGGACATCTCTTCAGCATTTGTACAGTGCCAAGTACAATGAGGGTCTTGCCTGTGGTGAAAGTCACTTAGAAAGACAACGTTCACGTCCTGGAGAAGTCCAGGTTTGAGGAATGTCAAGCACCTGCAGCTTCCATTAGCATAACAGGGTAGTATGGTACCAATTATGCTCATGCCTCAAATTCTTAGGTTGCCCAGTTGGGGAGCAGAAAGGATCCCACGTCACTTGGGTGACGGAGCACACCGCAGGCGGTGGGAATAGAAAACAGATTGGGGCCCGAAGCCAGAACAGGACCCCTTGGAGCTGCCTCCAGGAACTGCACAACAACAAAGGCTCTGAAAGCAAAGCAGGCTTGATTTGCAACCTCTTAACAACTAGAAAGGCATTAAGTTGTTAATACTGGTTGTAATGAGTGTTTTGGCCAATTCTAGGCTTGAGCATTGAGGACTCTTGAAAACAGCACAGTGTTGTTTCTGCCAAACTGCAGCTCAGCTAATTTCTTCCTTCCATCCCTACCTCACAGTTTCATTATTTGTAGTAAGTTAAATGCTGAGCTGGAATGAGCCAGAGCAGATTCATTGGTCTATGGAAATACACTAATTTTTACCAGCTGAAGTCTTTGCTCTCTGTGATAAATGTTAGCTACATGAAAAATTACTTACATTAAGAGAACCAATGCTGGCTTTTTTAAAGCATAAAATATTTATCACTTCTTCTATTCCACAAAATTTGAAGCCTTTTCACTGAGCTAAAGCTCATATCCCACTTTTTTTCCCCTGGATACCCTTACTCACAGCCCAGTGGAGCTGGCATGTGAGCCCTGCTCCCCACAGAGAGGATTTGGAACCACACAGGCTGAAAGGAACTCGGTGTGATGGTGCTCTCACTTCTACCAGGAGTATCAGTTTTCCTTCTGCTTCTCCTAAAGCCTGGAAAATAGCAGACCCAACAGTTTCTGTGGCTCTGAGTTGTTAAGCAAGCCACAGGGCCAGGTAAATAATGTCATTAAAAGGAATTAGGAAGAACATATAGGAATGAAATGAATGGGAAGAAAGGCCTGGCTGGGGAGTAAGGGAAGGGGGAATCATATGCCTGACTTTGTGGTAATTTCTCATTGAATTTTCCTCCTTTCTTAAGCACTAAAAATCATCTATTACACTACAGGACTCTTTTCCCAAGCTTCGTTGTTTTATATAACTCTTGAAATTTCCTGACAATTTCTGTAGAATTAATGAGAAAATATTCCTTGCACAGTGCTAAGGTATTACTGGTAACAAAACTGTGCACCAGGACAGAAGCCACTCTTTATGGCTTCCAGTTTTATGCTATTCCAAAGCTTTATATGCTTATGTTTTAGTATAGAGAAGGGCTTGCTATCCACCCTTAAA
>NW_008660968.1:105850-106611 GCF_000695815.1 Acanthisitta chloris | reverse complement strand
GAAAGAGCAAAAATGCTCCAGATCTCCAAATGTGCAGCTTAATACAATGAAGTCAGAAATTTTCTGGTAGGGCTGAGATCAAGGGCAAGATTTACCTTCTCCTGCCAGACAGCAGCCCCAAGGCAGCAGCACAGGTAAGTCTGCTCTGCTCAGGGCTGCCTGGAGCTATTTCACAGCCAGTTCTAACACACAAGTGACTTGAACATCTGTTCTGTGTCACTAAGTGGTGGTGGTCAAGCATTTCTGCCTATTCAGCTCCAAGAAACTTTGATGGTGCCAAGAAATAAAAGGTGAGTGTGAGGATTCTACTCCGTTATGAATGGTATGACTTGCCTGAAGGCCTCTTGGTACATTCTGGGCAAAAATGTTCAAGCAGCAATAAATAATCAAGAAAAATACACCCAAAGCTATAAGGTATAGAGAGTAATACAAGAACAAACAATACCAAGTTACCACTTGGCAACAGTGTTCTCTCTAGCAGAGTCAGTGTATTCTCTGCTTTAAATAGACAATTTCCATAATTTAATATGCCTTTTTATTATTATTAATGCTGTTATCACTTTGGAACATGCAAAGCATTTCAGAGAACAAATAAAGTCTTTCCTCAGATGGATGTTCCATGCAGTTTATGATTCAATGACACAGCACTGATCATTAGGCTCACAGAATTAAACCACTTGAATATTCATCCAACCCTTATGCCATTCCTGTCTGCCAACTTGGCCTGCAAGACTTTGACAAACTGCCTTTGAGCTGCCTTT
>NW_008660968.1:103665-105837 GCF_000695815.1 Acanthisitta chloris | reverse complement strand
ATGCCACAAGAACAAAGGCAGCTGGCAAAAGTGGAAAGCAGGAGAGAAAAGGGAAAGGGAGAAATAATTAAGCACAATTTTGTGAACATTAATTAATCAGAACAGAAAGAGAGGCAATGATCTGCATTCTGGAGTAGCCTTACTCTCTATTTGTTACATCCATGATGATTCTCTTACTCTGTACAAAGTCTATCAAATTCTGGGAGCTCCTGGCATGGCAAACTTGAGGCAGCTGCCTAGCATAGTTTCATCTCTGGATGAGGGAACAGGATGGTTCCCCAGCCCCAGAGGAAAAATGTGAACTCTCACCCACGAAAAGGACTTCCCCTGAATGTACAGTCTGTAGGGAGAGTCTCCCACCCTGATTTCTGGATGCTGGTGACAGGCTGAGGGTCAGCATCATGCCCTGCCATGGCCTTTACATGGTCAACATGGGAAATGACTAATGGAAACCACCATTTTTGCCTTCTCTCAACATCAGCTAAGAATAACAAATAGCTATGTCAATCTGTAATTCTGACTAGAGGGAGAATCCCCCAAAGGATAAGAAAACACGAAACCTGTGGGGACAGATCAAGTGGATTCCCCTAATGACACCCACTGCTCCTCCTTGGAAATTCTTCCCTTTTCAGAAACAAGAGTCATAGGGTAAACATGACACTTGCTACTGTGGCACCTCTCCCTGTTGAAAATAGACACATTCCTGTATGTCCCTAAAGGAAATGGAGAAAAAAATAAACACACGTGAGCCATCAGCACTCAAGGGCAAAGGGAATATAACCAGCATGGGATATTTATAGAGAAAAATATATAGGGAAAAGGACTTTGCCTCTGACTTTGAGCATCCTGTTGAGAAAGATGCCTGCTAGGGAGACCTCCAGCATTCCTATATGGGAGTTACAACAACAAATTGCAGATAAAGGAAAACCTATTAAAACTCTTTGAGAAAAGATCCCCAAATAACCTCCAGGGGCCCAGAGAAAGCTCCAGGCTTTGACCCATTCACTGCAGAGATGTGCACGACCAAGAAGATACACAGAACTCATTTTTCCACGGTGTCCAGGTGCCATCCTGGTGCTATCCTGGTGCTGCTGACACACAGGCCCTGCAGGCTTGACACAGCTGCCACAAGCCACATCCATTCCCATGAGCAAGGAGGGTCAAAGGCCATCTCTGCCCTCCCAAACCAGGGAGGGCCTCACACAATGCAACTCTGAGCCAGCATGGCTGGGCATAATTTCCTTCCCTGAGCAGTAACCTCTCAATCCAGCCACATATATTCTATATTTCCATACTCCAGTTTGTTCACATCCTGAAATTACTGCTCAGCACCAGCAGGACACCATATTAAGGATGAAAAGCATCAGGCTGCCAGTGCTCACCCTGCACCAGCCCATCTTGTGGCACAGGTGGTGGTTACTCGTGTGCTTTCACACAGTAACACAGATTTCACCGATGATTTGCACGTGGCAATGTCAGTATAACTCCTCTGTGGGCTAAAAAAGCTTATTCTTGGCGTGACAGATCACAAGGGCATGTCACACAGTGGGACACACTCCTGTCATCCAGCTACACCACACAGCACATCCCTCTGCCACCATATGAGCAGCTCAGTGTATATCACCAAAAGGACTTTTGTCACGGGGCCAGAAAATGAGAATCTGCTATGTGAAGATAAGTATTTCAGAAAAGTAAATAAAAGCAGCATGTATGAAAGATGCAAGATAATCCCCTGCAGCAGCTTCAGCTATAGGAAATTAAAAAGCTGAAGTGGGAGCTACTACCAAGCCAACAACAGTGCACACAGAGCATCACTTGCACTGCAACACAGGCAACATGGATCAGCTTCCCCTCCTTGTTCTGGAGATTCTTTTACCCTGTGATTACTACCATTTTATTTTACCTTGGGCAAAACTGTTAAAATCAGTGATGCCAAATACATACATCATTTCTAACAATATTTTCCCCCCTTCAGCTCGGGGAAGGGATGGGGAGAAGGATGTTTTTATGTTTATTGTTCAAATGCAATTTTTTTTTTTGTCATGGAAAACATTTCCTTTCATTTCCTACTCCACACACCACCAAGCTTATCTGCTTTGCAAAGATGAATAGCTGAGTCAACTCTGCTGGGATTCAGCCCTCTAGGCTTAAACATCATGAGTGCTTCCATCT
>NW_008660968.1:102461-103640 GCF_000695815.1 Acanthisitta chloris | reverse complement strand
TAGGGAAAGCTGCATTAGAGTTGGCATTTCCTATCCCATCCCTTGGTAGGCAGCTCTCAGAAATGTCTGTATTTCCGTGAGCTGATCTTAAGCCATAGATATTGGATCCAGACATGGATTGCCATCAATTCCCTGAGCTTGAAGCTGGTTAGGGTAAGTGATGCAGTTCAGGCAGGAGGCCTGAAATTCAATATTTTGTTTCAAACCTGTCTGGCAAGGCCCTCAAGTTTGGGAGAAAGGTTTTCTCACCTACTCCAGTTGGATTCATCTCTAATGCACCCCATCCACATACATTGTCAGACCAGGACAAGTGAAAATTCACTAACTGTAAATCCAAAAAAGCACCCACATTTCAGGGGAAAAGGCCAAACTAGAACTCAAAGACATCTCAGGGCCCAGGACAATAACTACAACAGCTGAATTGTTTCTGAGGCATTGGCCCTTTTGGTTTAGCACACACCAGGTCCACTTAAGCTCTGTACTGAAGTTAGGAATAGAACAATTTAGGCTACATTCTAATATTGTTGATGAAGGATATGGTTTAGGCATGTCAAGACTTTGATAAAAAGTGAATTTTAGTCCCATTTAGAGCAATAAAACCACTTAAGCAGTAGCTTTCTTGGAAGTCTGAATCATTGCTCAAGCTAAGCCTGATAAGTGTATTGTTTAAAAAGTGCCTCTTTCTGCATTTAGAGTTGGTAAGCACAAAATAATGCCTTCATTTCTCAGTGAAGGCTTTATGTCCAGCACTAATTTACTGTCTTGGAAACTATTGTCAGGAGAGCATCAAAGGGATGCAATGAAGGCTGTCAAGAAAGACTGTCAATCTTAAGAACATATCTCATTAACTGCCCTGCTAGGACTGGAACAACATAATTTATTCTGAGGCTTCAAGGAAGGGGATCTCAAGACAGATCTTTAGCTGAAAGGCAGTAGGCTTTAAGGTCTCTCTGCTGGACTTGGGAAGACTGGAAAACAAGTTACCTTTCCTTCAGAAAAGGGCTGATGAGGCAAGGAGCAGGATATGGAGTTGGCCTGTGGTTTGTTAATTCTCTGCAGATTCCCCCAACTCTTTTATTACCAGGACTTAAAGCTGCAAACACAGAGCCAAGGGAGATTTGTACTTCCCTCAGCAAACCAGCTGACTTTGATGGGAATTACTCAAAGTTCACGTAAGGG
>NW_008660968.1:101777-102444 GCF_000695815.1 Acanthisitta chloris | reverse complement strand
AAAGAGTGGAGGAGGATATTACATTCTTGGATGTAAGTTGTTGGCCAAAGAACATATGAGATGTGAATAGGCACTAAAGAGCATATTCAGGCTGCCTAGATTTCTCCCGAGTCCCTTTGCCTCTTGGCTGGCTTCAGATTCAGGTCTTCAGATCTTCCTTTGGGTCTCCTGAGGATTTCAGTAGTGCCTGGATTTTGATACAGCCTAGGCAGAGAGATGTAGGTGAAATTTAAACTCTGAATAAGCCTGTATGTATCATTATTTCAAGCTCCCCAGGAAGGGCTGTTTACTCTTGAGGGAATGCTTAAGAGTAGAGCCTTTGCACATTTAGCAGCTTCATCTGCTTAGCAATAAGGTGAAGTTATTGCTAGTCAATGCAGACTCTACTGTTTTGGGAGAAACTTTGTTATGGCCATCCTTAAAATACTTTTCACACCTCTCTGCTGCACATTAGTGTATTTTCTAGCAAAATACTAAAATATAATTCATATTACCCTTTAGAAAAGTAGAAATAAAGCAGAATACAGTCAGAGGATGAACAAAGTAAAAATAATATGCTAACCAGAATAGCTTATGCATAACCTCAGTGCAAGTCTTCACCCAACTGCAGCCTCAGATTTTATACACATGCATTGACCCTTAACCTCTGGGGGTCATAAGCAGCAGC
>NW_008660968.1:93213-101756 GCF_000695815.1 Acanthisitta chloris | reverse complement strand
CTCAGCCTCAGCTCCCTCAGGGCTTTGCAGATAACAGCAGGTTTGAGATCCATGAGTTCAGGGCCACTGTACTGGAGCTTGGAAATAATAAATGCTTTGGGAAGCTTTATGTTTTCGAGTTTTGATTCCCATCCTAAGGAGAAAGCACCAAAGGAAGAGCAGTGTGAACCAGGTGGAGTTTCTCACTGTTTGTACATGCTTGCATCCATTATTTGCCAGATGTTTTCCAGAACTTTAAGGGGATGAAACCCTGCTCTAAGAAATTCACAGTTAAACAACAGATAGGCATATGTTAGCTAGAAGGGGAAGAAAAGGTGATTGTATTTACTTCACAGTAATCACTGTTGTAAGTCTCTATGAAAATATATCTTATAATGACAGGGGAAGGTGTTAGAGCAAAGATACACATGATATCTTTAATCTAGTTTGCTTGAATACTGGAAGCAGTGAAGCAGGAGCTGCCAAAATTAATCCTGCACATGTACAAAGCCTCTCAGAATCACTTCATGCACCTTACAGTGAAGTTTGGACTGCTAAGGCACAGATTTATCAGCCCTTGAGCTACCTGGACTAAAGCTACACTGCATGTTTGCTCTCAGAGTTGAGTCCCTTCCAACATGGATGGAAGAGAGGATTTGCAGTGACTGCACTGAACCTATTTTGCAAGTTCAGTTCAGCTAACCTTCAATTAACTTATTTTTCTGTCCATACTTCTCTATCCCAAACTCAAACTAACCATTCTGACACACAGGGAGCCTCCAACATCACCAAATGCCTGCTCAGCACCTGGGCTAGATGGTCCACGAGAACGGATTTTGCCTCTGGTGCTGGATGTGTTTGAGGTCTTTGCCAAATGGCAGGTGCAGAAGTAGCTCTTTTCCCTGGACCCTAAAAGTATCCTCCTTGCCAAGGGGAGAAAGGTTGCTGAGAAGAGCTGTGCTGGCCCTTTTTGATAATTGATCCTACAATCAAAGTTCTGGCCTGGTTCCTGGGGAAGACACCACATTTCATCTAGGTACCAGGGGCTTCTTTAGGTATCCATGCCCATTGGGTCCTTCCTGAGATCTTTTATGAGCACTGTACAGACAGGCACACATTTCCCCCCTGAGATTTAAGACAGTGCCATCACACATATTATTGATTAAACCCTTTTACATGGCTTTAAAGGAGCCACATGTGATGGAAGTGACCCTCTGTAGACAACTTCTCCCATGTTTCTGGACCTTTGCAAACACCACCAACTTCATGAGACCTCCTGTGTGAAGTGTGCCAGTATTCCCAGTGTGAGAGCATACACTGACCTGCCCTAGTTCTGCCTCTATCCAGGCAAATCAGGAGTAACAGTACTGAAATCAGGTTATACAGCTCTATGTGCTGTTTATGTTTGGTTTACTGCAGAGACCAGTTTCCTGGTTACCCTTTTGTCTGACAAAGCATTTTCCTGTGCACTGGGGTTGGCTCAGAAAAGCTGTTTTGCAATGTACATATATTCCATGTAGGTATATGCAATGGAATATACATATATCACATAAACAAGGAATGATTTCCATGCAAGGGTCATTCCAGGCATATGAAGAGGCTAAATACACTCTACTTACCCCCACAACTCCCTCAAGCACTTTGCCAATTGAGCAGGCAGCAAATGTGCACATTTTCCTCACTGAATTTTCTTCTGTCTTGAGGAAGGCATAAACAATCCTGAGGAAGGCAAAGAAAATGCCACATGGAAAAAGGGAATATGCAATCTGCTTTGAGCTGGGTGGTTTATGAGATTAGGAAGAGAGGGAAAGGCTCCACACAGATTTATACTAAGAACAGGCTGGTTTGACCTTTTCATGCAAAAGCACAAAGAAGAGTAATGTCATCTCACACCTGGTTTATGCACAGGCTTTCTCATGAGCAAGCAATGAGGAAAAATGCCCATTTCACCTCGTTAGTGGTACTCCTCTGCCCATTTCCTTGGGGGGGAGCATCATTGTTGATAAAGAAATACAACTTTCCTTATTGATAAAAGAAATGTTTCACTGAGTCAGGTTTCCTGGAAGGTGTAGGAGTTTTGTGCTCCTCTTTATTGAGCAGCACAGCAGTGATGGGAAGGATGAGACAGACTGGTAATGACAGGACTCTGGCCACAATTTTCCCTCAAATACCTTTTTCTCCAAATATCCAAATTATAAGTAGGATCTCTGGAAGACAGAATGTTTCTCTGCAAGAATGACTGACAAATCTATAAGCCATACAGCCCACAGCAGCCCTGCAGATGCCATCCAAGCTGCCTTCAGTACAGGAGGGGACCACCCTCTCTGCAGAGGAACAGTAGAATGATGGAACTACCAGATGTCTCCAAGAACTCATTCTGTGTCATAGCTTGGTAGTGGTCAGATCTGAAAGACCTTATGACCTACTGCAAATTTGGACAAATCTGAGCAAAGAGCTGCCTACAACATTTGATGTCTCAGGTTTGGAAGAAGAGATCTTTGTAGTGTGCTTATGGATTTTGTAAGCCAAGCTGAAGCATGAATCATTTCAACTGTGTTTTGTAACGTAGTGATACTTAAAGCCAGAAGAAAGGGTCTGCATTTCAAATACTGCACTTCAATGAAAACCCCATATTTTCTCTTTTAAGTCTTCTTCCTTTCCATTTTCAAAATCCAATAAATGAATACACACTAAATGGGGCTGATAGTGGGGAGCTATTGATTCTAAACAAGATCTGCCTGTGAAAGAGAGCTAAATGGGTTAGAAAATAAGAGAAAATTGATGTCTGAGGCCTCGGACAGACACATTTGCACAGAAATGTAGCTCAGGTAGGTAATGCTGGGACAGAAAGAGAAGAATGTGTGCATTTTTCTGTCTACTTGACTTGCCCTTAATGAGAGGTGAATGACATTTAGCTCTGCCTCACACTTCAGCTGCAGCATCAGCTTTTCCAGCCCAGCCTTGTTCGCATCAATTACAGCACAGGAACCAGTGTGGAGCAGCCCTGGGATACTCACAGTCAGGTCACTTTTTATCCCTAGTTTTACTGTGAGTCAGCTTGTCAGTCAGGGTAAATGAGCACAGCTTCCCAAAATCAGGGCTGGAATTTTACCCCAGCAGCAGTTTTAAGCCTTTGGTCCAACACAAGTAACAGAACTCTTCTTAGCCACAGATCATTCGTGCACAGGTACTTTTAGAGGCTCAGTTAAGGTCTTGCTGGCCTTGCTGTTGGCACAAATTCTCAGCTCATACTGAAAAGTTACCTCCTTTCAATGGCATGAGCTGTGTCCATATAGCAGCACAGGTATGTCAGGACAAGCATTTGAGCTCCTTCCTTGAAAAAGTCAGCTGGATCCCTCTGCCATTCTGTGTTTGTGAAGCAGAACACTGGGAAATAACATCTGCTCTGCCTCAGTGCCTACTCTTCAAAAACCTCTCCTAGGAAACTATCAGGTAGCCAAGAAACATTTCAAGCTACCTCAATTACTTTCAGACCTGGTTTTGGTACTTGTTGTTATGGAGGTCTCAGTGCAGAGAGCTGTTCCACTTTGTTTCTCAGTGTACAGAGTTGTTCCAGTTGTTTTTAATCAAACTGCTTAATTACAAAACACTGGGGGACTTACTGCTTGCTTTTCAAGTTTGCTCATTAATCTGTGTTAGAGTCTCCCCAAATGACTGTGGCACCAAGCCAGTTTGCCTCACAAAACTAACATTTAAAGAAGTAAATAACCGAAAATGGTTAAAAGGCATAATTATTTTTGTAAGGCAACATCTAATTAATCCATGAAGCTCAGTGAAACAAGTGCTAATTGACGAGAATACCTTAACAAGATTTTCAAAAGGAATGATTAGACATGGTTAGGAATGGGAATAGCTGAAATCAAGCTGCAAAGTCACATTCCCATTTCTATATATAAGCTGAGTGCTCAGGGCTCAGAAAGGCTCCTGTCTCCCTTGCATGAGCAGCCTGATGCAACGTGTTGGCTGTTTGTGTCTGTCTGAGGCATGACACGTTTGCCATTATCAGAGATGAGGTCCATCTAATCTTGTATCATTCATCTGTTTTCTTGTGGCAGCTCCAATATTGCTGGGTAACGTCAGAGGAATGTGATAATGAAGAACTGACTCATGATGAAGCCATCATCTCCAAAACCTTCTATGCAACTAAATGAATCAGGGCTTGGTATGAGCAATATCTTGATGTGACTAAGCTCCCATGATAACTCAACCGTTTATCCATTAGGAAGCAAACTGGAACCAGCTCAGAATTAGGTTTCTGGCAGAACACCTTCAAGGTAATTTCCCCATGGCAAGCATGACAAGAATGCCCTCAAGAGACAGGATCTTGTATAAGAAAAATTGCAGAGAGCACAGTAGTTATTGAAAACATGGCTGAAATTCTTGCTCCAGTGAAGCCACAGGAGTTCAGCCATTTCACGTGGCTCTTTAAATCCTATTCCCTGTTCTGCAGCTTGAGAAAATGCAATACAATAGCTTAGGAAGCCAATGGGCAGAGAAATACCACCTCCACAGCATCAGCACCAAGCTTGGACAGGATTCATTTGCCTTGCTTAGGAGATCATCTATTAGGAAGAGTTTTTGTACAAAGAGAGTGATCAGACATTGGAATGTGCTGCCCAGGGAGGTGGTGGATTCCCCATCCCTGGAGGTTTTCAAGCTGAGACTGGATGTGGCACTTAGTGCCATGGGCTAGTGACCACAGTAGGGTTGGACTGATGATCTTGGAGGTCTCTTCCAACCTGGCTGATTCTATGATTCTATGATCTGCCCTTTCAAGATGCTCACAGCACTGATCTGCCATTGGGTGGAAGTGAACACGGCCCATCCTTCCCCACCTATTTCTCCAAGGACTCCACTGAATCAGGGCCAGCTCACACTTTTCAGGGAGAAGAGGGAATACTTGAATATCCTGAGTATCTGAAAGCTAAATTACTACTACTGGCTTCAAGCATTCCTTCTCATTTTTTCTCATGAGACTTTTTTCTTATCTTCCAATTTGACCAATTAGTCATGTTTTATAGTAACCATAACTGACACAACTGATCAAACCAACCTCTGGTTTATAGTTCCCATTTCAGCCACAACCCACCGATTACTCCACTTTGCTGTTACAAGCCAGCTATTATAACACAGGAAAAAATATTGAAGGGAGTTCAAAAAAAAAATCTTAGAATACACACCCAAAATATTCGCTGTTTTCCAAATGAAGAAACATAATAAAACAAATTTTGTTTATACAGTAAATGTGCTGGAAATAAGAAACCCACAGAATCTATGCTTAATTGTCTTAAAGTGAAGAAAAGCTGTGACAGATCCACTGGTGTATGGTTTGACATGTACACAAATGGATAGATATTGCTGGAGATGCTACAGAAGGGTGTGTTTTTTTAAAAGCCTGAAGTACAATACAGTGTCTAGACTTCTCATTCTTTTATTACATTTTGAAGTCATTCTTTTTTCCATATATTCAAGAAATGCTTTCCTCAGGGTTGCCCTCCCTCAGCTCATTTTGGCTGATGTCAAGTATTAAAATAAATGTTTTTGCAGATACAGATTTTCCCTTCCAGTATCTCTTATCACAGAAATATTGGCTGTGAGGACCCTTTTGGTCTCCTGCTCAACACAGGATCATTGCCAACGCTGGCTCAGGTCAGTCTCAGCTTCATCCAGCCAAGGCTCAACAACATCCACGGATGGTGCTTCCACAGCCTGTCTAGACAGCCCATCCCAGGCCTGCACTTCCTTTCTAGGGAAAACTATTTTCCTAATATTCAACTTACAGCTTCCAAACAGCTGTTTTACAGCCACTGCCCCCTTGTTTTACTATCTGGCACCACCACCATCTCCCTTGTCTCAGTAACACCCCTCCCAGTAACTGTGGGTTGCTCAGGGGAGCTGATCCATTCCCTCCCAGCCCAGCTAAGCAATCCCAGCTCTGTGGATCTCATTGCTCTGTCACATACTGCTCTCCTGATAATCTCCATGACTTTATGCTGGATCTTCTCCATGACTTTGTGCTGGATCTTCTCCCTTACACTTGAGGAACTGAAGCTCCCTATTTTCAGTGCCCAAGGACTGCAGGATGATGGGAAAAAAAACTTGAAAAGGAAGGAAACAACACTTTTTTCACTTCGAGAAACACCCACACCCTGAAGCTATGTCTTCCTAACAAGTTTCCCACTTATAATTTGGGCAAACAGAGGCTCCCAGCAGCCAGTCTCCCAGCTGGCTGTACCTGACAGCTTTGGCAATTGTACATTATCACTTTACAATTGGAATTATGTTGCCATTGGATCACCAAGCACCCAATCCATTCAGAAAACACAATGCAATACAGCTGAAGTGGAATAAATTAGCCTTTCTCCCAGTTTTCTCATATGGGCTTTTTACAGCTGTTACATTAACATCCATCTGTCTGTCGTATTTCTGATGCCATTCACTGCTATCATTTTAACAGCCACAGTTTCCTTTCATCCAAATGAAGGATTTGTGTGGGAACAGCTGGACTGCTATGCACAGCTCCCAGTCCATCGCTCCCTTATTGCTGTGAAACATGGAGAGCAGCACAGAGCTTCATGTACTGCTTCACAAGATTTCAAAGAGAAACCTGGTCTCCAGCCAACAAGAGTTTAACATGGTTTGGCCAAACCAAAAGGCTCAAAAATCACAACTCAAGCCAGCCCAAAAACCATGAGATTGATTTATTTAGATGCTTCATTCAGCAACTTTAAAATAGGAAAAAGATGCTGAAATTCTTCAAGGATCTGGGCTGGAATATTCACAAGTGATACTGAAATCACCCTCCCAGCTGTGCCAGCATTTAGGGAGGGTTTTTTGTCTCACTTTATGGATTAAGGACAGAGTGATAAATGTCAATGCTGAAACCAAACCTTTACTCCCCCTGATCTCTGTGCATCAGTTCAGATCGACACTTGCTGTGTGACACTTCCTCCTCACTGCTTAATCAGCTGGAGATCTGTGGCAGGAGACACCACAGGAGCACAGAACAGCAGGAGAAATGCCCAAGCTAGATGACAGCTTCGTGTACTTAGAGATGAAAATGAAGGAGATGATGCAATTTATGGAAGATGCTGTGCACAAAGGTGTGTTTTGGGAGAGGGCACTCACCTTGACCTACCTACAAGACACAATGAAGATCTCTACTAGTTTTCTAGCTACTCACATCACCCAAAATAGTCTCTGGCAACTTCATGCCATGACATCAGCCCACAAAACCTGAGTGCCACTGCTTGATTCAGTGTCTTGATCTTGGGTATAACTCCTGTTTGGGTTACTTGTCAACCTCCTCACCTTCTCAAAAACCAACTGTAAAGTCAGCTTAAGAATAATTATTTTAATGCCTATTTTATATATTTTTAGAGAATAGGTATTTGTAAGAAATATCATTACTAAACAACTAGAGCAGAACAAGTATTGTTCAGCTTCATACTTTGGGGGAAAGCTAATCCCACTAAAGACCAGCTCACTGCTGGTTTGAGTGGTCTCACACAGCCATTAATGCTTCTTTCACCAGACAACATGCAGGACATTTTCAGCACTTCAAAACTGGTTTGGAGTCATCAGCTCAGTCTCTTGGCCCAAGGAAGGGAGACAATTCAAGCCTTCTCTACCATTATTTTAAAAGGAAACCTCAGTTTTTGGGCTGTCCTCGATTCTTCCTTTGCATTCCTTAATTTTCATTTGAGTGGAGCTAAAGAAGATTCTGCTTTTGAACCAGAATTCATGAGATCTTTGGGAAACAAACTCCTGCACAAAGCCAGACCAAAGGTCTGATATGTGTTCCTGAAAAAGTGAAGCAAGTCAACAGCCATTCCAAAACAAATTCCCAAAGATTCACCCACAAAGCATACAAAAAAACAGGCAGTTGGGGAAACAAGTCTCTCTTTACCTCTTCCCCAGCCACTCACTATTTATAATCTAGTCCAAGGATCCACGCACACACCTTTGCCCATTGCAGCCCAGCAGCTATGGCAAACCCCACAGCAGGAGCAATGCTAACACACAGCTTTTCCAAGAGTACTGTGGACAACTGATGCCACATTAATTACTGTGTGAGAGCCCCTGTTCAATCAATAAAGATTAGAGCACAAATCTGGAATCTGCAGTAACCAAAAACCTGTTCAGCGTGCACTAAGTGATGCATTTACCCAGCATAGCTCAGTCTCTCACCCTCCTCTGACCTCTAATACATTCACTCTATACATAGCATTTTGTCAAAGGCAAATTAAAATTCAGTTAACATTCCTGGAGACTTCAATCACAGTGCTCCAACCCCCTGCACATCTCAGCAACTGCACTCATCTCCCAGTTCTGAGATGATCACAATCTTTAGTTTTATTATTTTTAATGCTCTTGCCAGTTTCCATTGCAAATCCTGCGATGGCTGGTGAGCAAATCAAAGGGTAGAATGTTCTCATGCTTGGGAAAGAAATTCAGTGTGGGAGAAAGTTTCTTAGAAGTAGCTGCACTCTTGTGCTAAAAAAGAAAAATACAGAACATGCTTGGAATAGAATGAATAAAAC